>NW_006921627.1:5431693-5470703 GCF_000298275.1 Orycteropus afer afer
AAGATTATCTTCTGTGTCTGTGTTAATTGGTTTCCCTTTTCTTTGTTGAAGAGGGTCTGTGCAATCCTTCTGCCTAGTCCGCCATCTTGCCCCGTCTCTGCTTGTCAGCTTTTAAGACGATAGTGTTGCTACTTACCATAGTAGGATGTAGAACAGTGTCTTTGTGTAGTATGTTATGCTACTTGAGCTTTGCACTTCTCTTTCTCAATACCTGGCATCCAGATTCAACCATTATCAACCTTTATTCAGCCATCATTCAGTCATTCCAGTTTAATTTATAATTCCACCTACTCATCCATTCTTGTTACTTTGTTTTTTATGCCCCCCCTTTGTTGTAAAATTTGTATACATTAAAAAGTGGGAATCTTAATGTTGTCGTTGGACAAATGTACAAAATCTTAGCCGTTTGGCTCTGCCCCTGTTTCTATTAGCTATTACTAAACTATTTTGAACCAGTTTGAGGTCCTGAATATGGCAGTGAACATTGGTATACATGTGTGTTTGAGTCCTTGCTTTCAAGTCTTTTGGGTGTATACCTATGAGTGACATTGCTGGTTCATGTGGTTTAACCTTTTGAAGAACTGCCAGACAGTGGCTGCATCATTTTACATTCCCAATAGCAATGGATTAACTTTCCAACTTCTTTACATTTGCAGTAGTACTTGCTATTTTCCATTTTCTGACAATAGCCATTCTACTGGGAGTGAAGTTCTATCCAGTTGTGATTTTGATTTGCATTTCTTTAATGACTGTTGAAGTTGTCAAGGATTTCATTTTACTTGAATTCGTAATTAACACCCATAGAAGCAGCAGTCAAGAAATCAAACATTGTGCATTGGACAAATCTGCTGCAAAACACCTCTTGTAAAGTGTTAAGGAACAAAGATGTCACTTTATTTATATATTTGATTTTAATCTATCCCTGTCCTAGTGGTTGACAGTGGTAGCTGGGTGCCATCGACTTCTTCTGGTCTCATGGTCATATAGATAGAAGATAGCATGGTCTACTAGTCCCTTGGACTGTTTGTTTCCATGCGTCTTTGATTTCCTTCATTCTTCTTTGCTCTGGATGAGGAAAGACCCATTATTGTATCTAGATGGCCACTGGGAAACTTCTAAGACCCCTGTCACTACTCACCAAAGTAGGATGTAGAACCATGTTTTTGTGTAGTATGTTATGCCAGTTGAGCTTGATGTCCCCTGCAACCACGGTCCTGGGTCTGTAGGTCCAACTCCTCCTTCCTTCTGGGTAGCTGGCTGTGGCCAAGAAGCCACTACAACCTTGCCCCTTGTCACCTCTACTATGTGTTGTTGTTATGTGCCATCAAGTCATCTCCGACTCATAGCAAACTTATGTATAACAGAATGAAACATTGCCTGGTCCTGTGCCAGCCTCATGATCCCTACTATACCTGAGCCCATCGCTGTGGCCCCTGTGTCAATCCATCTCATTGAAGGCCTTCCCCTCCTTCGCTGACCCTCCACTTTACCAAGCGTGACATCCTTTTCCAGAGAATGGTCCCTTCTGACAACATGACCAAAGTAGGGGAGAAGAAGTCTGGCCATTCTTGCTTCCAAGGAGCATTCTGGCTGCATTTCTTCCAGGACACATTTGTTAGTTCTTTCATCAGTCCCACGGTACTTTCAGGATTCTTTGCCAGCACTACAACTCAAAAGCATCAACTCTTCTTCAATCTTCCTTATTCATCGTCCAGCTGTCACATGCATATGAGGGGATTGAAAATACCATGGTTTAGATTAGGCGCATCTTAGTCTTCAAGGAGACATCCTTGCTCTTCAGCACTTGAAAGAGGTCTTTTGCAGCAGATTTGCCCAATGCAGTATGTCTTTTGATGTCTTGACTACTGCTTCAATTGGCATTGATTATAGAACCAAGTAATATGAAGTCTTTGACAACTTCAATCTTTTCTCCATTTATCATAATGCTGCTCACAGGTCCAGTTGTGGGGATTTTTCTTTTCTTTATATTGAGGTGTAATCCATACTACAGACTGTAGTCTTCAATCTTCATCAGTAACTGCTCCAAGTCATCCTCATTTTAAGCAAGCAAAGTTGTGTCATCTGCATATCACAAGTTGTTAATGAGCCTTTCTCCAATCCTGATGCCATGTTCTTCTTCATATAGTCCAGTTTCTCAGATTATTTGCTCAGCATACAGATTGAATAAGTATGGTGTAAGGAAACCCACCAGCCACTCCTCGGAAGGAAGATGGGGCAATCTACTTCCGTAGTGATCCTGCCACGGAAACCCAAGGCGGGGTCGCTACGAGTCGGGTCCGACTCGGTGGCACATAACAACAACAACAACAAGGATACAACCTTGATGCACTCCCTTCCTGATTTTAAACCTTGCCGTATCCCCTTGTTCTGTTTGAATATAGCCTCCTGATTTATGTATAGGTTCCTCATGAGTACAATTAAGTGTTATGGAATTCTCATTCTTCTTGATGTTATCCACAATTTGTTTTGATCCACACAATTGATTCACACAATTGGATGCCTTTGCATAGTCAGTAAAACACAAGTAAACATCTTTCTGCTATTCTTTACTTTGAGCCATGATCCATCTGACATCAGCTATGATATCCCTTGTTCCACATCTTCTTTTGAATCCAGCCTGCATTTCTGGAAGTTCTCTGTCAGTATACTGCTGCAACCATTTTTTAATTATCTTCAGTACGATTTTACTTGTGTGTGATATCAAGTAAATATTTCAATAATTTTCAATAATTTTCACATTCTGTGGGATCACCTTTCTTTGGCAGCTCTACTGTGTACCCAAACATTGTTATAGCTCATACAAATATGCATGTAAAAACATTGAGAAACAAAGATGTCACTTTGAAGACTAAGATGTGCCTGACACAAGCCATGGTCTTTTTATTCACCTCATATGCATGCAAAAGCTGGGCAGTGATTAAAGATGACCACAGAAGAATTGATGCATTTGAATTATGATGTTGGTGAAGAATATTGATAATATATAAGAATGTTGTTGAAGAACATGGACTTCCTGAAGAACAAACAAATCCGTCTTGAAGTATAGCTGGAGTGTTCCTTAGAAGTGAGGATTTTGCCTCTCATACTTGGGACATGTCAGGAGGAACCATCTCTGGAGAAGGATATTGTGCTTGGTAAAATAGAGGATCAGTGAAAAAGAGAAAGACCCTCAACGAGAGGAATTGACATAGTGGCTGCAACAGTGGGCTCAAACATAGCAGCAGCTGTGAGGATAGCGCAGGACTGGCATCGTGTTTCATTCTGTTGTACATAAGGTTGCTGTGAGTCAGAATTGAGTTCACGGCACCTAACAAAAACAACAGTAACTATCAAGGTTGGACTTTTTATGTGCTTTTTGATCATTTGCCTATCTTCTTTGGGGAAATGTCTATTCAGGTCCTTTGCCTGATTTTTCATTGGGATGAAAGTAGTTTTGACTTTGCCCCCCCAAAAAAACACCAAACCCACTGCCATCAAGTCAAGTCTGAGTCATAGTGACCCCATTGGGTTTCCAAAGCTGTAAATCTTTGTGGGAGTAGATTGCCTCATCTTCCTTCTGCAGAATAGCTGGTGAGTTTGAACCATTGACTTTCTGGTTAATAGTCAAAATGTCTTAACCCACTACACCACCTGAGCTCCTTAGCAGATCCCCTGAAATGGTCCTTGGGTCCCTGGATGCCATTTTTTGAGAATTGTTCTTTACAGGGATGATAAGCACTTTAAGGTTTCATGTGGCTTTAGAGATGGATATGTGAAACTCAGTATCCAGGGTCTATATCCAGTTGGAAACCTCTGGCAACAGCTACCTTTTTTTAGTTGTGGTTTTGCTTCCTTCATTTATTTCTGGAAACTGGGAATTCCTTTTTTTAGAGTTCAGCAATGAAATTTTTTTTTTTCATTATTATTGTTATGATTCATCCAGTATTTCTAGGTGTATTTGTAGTAGAGAGTAGTGATGGTAGCTTTCTGTTGATCATCTCAGTTCTCTTTGTTGCGTAAGTTCAGGATTATGTCTTATGATTTGTCTTCACAATATTTAGCACCATTCTATATATTTATCACCATATGATAAATACTTTGGGAAGTTACATTGCTGGGGATAAAGCAGAAATATAATAAACCACAAAACCCATTGTTAATGAATTGATTTGGATTCACAGTGACCCTGTAGGACCGAGTGCAACTGCCCCTTAGGGCTTCGAAGGCTGTAAATCTTCACAGAAGCAGATTGCTGTATCTTTCTCCTGGGGAGAAGCTTAGTGGATTTGAATTACTGACCTTTTGGTTAGCAGCTGAGTGCTTTAACCATTGTGCCACTAGGTTTATTAGACCTATAATAGTGACCTATTGAAATTGGTCTTGCACATTGAGTAGTAAGTTGGGGAGTAATAAAAAGCCTTATGCTCATATGCTTCAGAATAAACCAGGGGTGTCTGAAATAATTAAAGGGATACCTAAATAGAACTTAGCCAAGAGATAGGATTAAATATTATATGGATTAAATATTATATAAGTTACATGTAGTATGGAACAAAGAGCACAGATTCTATAGCCCATTATAAACATTCCAGGATTTATACATTGTTTTAAAGATTTCCTTGAAATTGCTACTGGATACTTGTCATTTATGTTCTCTTATTACACTGTTTGTTTTGTTTTGTTTTTATAGGAATATGCCCTTTCTGGTTGGAACTTGAATAACATGCCTGTCCTAGAACAGTCTGTTCTTGCACATATTAATGTGGACATCTCTGGTATGAAGGTGCCATGGCTTTATGTGGGAATGTGTTTCTCTTCTTTCTGCTGGCACATTGAAGATCACTGGAGTTACTCCATCAACTACTTGCACTGGTATATACAACTTTTGATACAACATACATTACTAGTGACCTTTTTTATAGTATAATAATATTAAGTGGTCTATTTAAGGGTGAACTAACTTTGAAGTGATTTTCTATCCAAAATAGGATTGATATATTAGAGAGAGAAGTATGGGGGTCTCCTCTCAGGGTACAACATCTTAGAACCCTTCTGTTTTAAAATATGTGTATGCAGCAGAGCCTAGAATTTTAGACCAAATGATACTTATTTGGTATACATGATAATTATTTTGGTATATCTTTATACCAAAGTATAAGTCTAAATAAAATTTATATAAGATCTTACTAACCTTTCTATTTGAAATTTCCAATGATTTTTTTTCTTTTTCACAGTCTTTGCCGAATTTTTGTAACTCACTCATGTTTATTTCCTTAACTCTTGCCCAGAATTTAAAAATCTTAACAAATTAGTATTTTTCTCTCCCTTGGAAAGATAATACCTAGATGATAGTTTGCAGTGGAAAACCCTAGTATTTTTCTTTCTGTGCTCTTTAATGTGGTAACTGTAAGCCACATGTGGCTGTTTAAACTTAAATTATTTAAGATTAAGTAAAATTAAAAATTTCATTTCCTCAGTTGCATAGCTGTGTGCTTTATAGCCACATGTGACTAGGGACTATGGTATTGGCCAACAGATATAGAACATTTTCATCATCACAGTAAGTACTGTTGGAGATAGCACTACTGTGTATCTGTAGCCTTGTGAATTGTATTAGGATTAAAACATTGTTTTCTGTAAATAGCATGACTAAATCTGTATTTTCAGACCACAATTTAGTATTATAAATGAATTCTAGTCCACTAGAGTCTAGTGCATTAATAATGATGAGTTTTTGGTTTTGGTTTATAAACCAAACCCATGGCCGTCAAGTGAAGTCCAGCTCATAGCAACCCTATAGGACAGAAAACCATAGGGTTTTCAAGGCTATAGATCTTTATAGAAGTATACTGCCACATCTTTTTCTTGTGGAGTGGCTGGTGGGTTTAAACTGCCGACCTTTTGGTTAGTAGCCAAGCACTTGACAACTGTGCTACCAGAGCTCCTTTCAAGGTTTATAGAGAGAACTGCATTCAAAGTTTCAACAATTTCTGGCCTTGGCTTATTTCTTTGGATAGTAAAATTGAACTGAATGAGCTTATTAAAAGATATCCTAGAGAGCATTTACTTTTAATTTGATTATTGTGAGATAAGTGGAAAGTCCTAAGGGCCTGTGAATCAAGGTAATGCATTGGTATCCTTGGAATAATGTTTACTTTTCATAGCAGTGTTTTTTCCTGTTGAAGATTGTCTTCGTTATTTAGTTCTACTATATAGCAGAAATTCCATAAATGAGTGGCTTTAAGAAACTTTTTCTTAATTTTCTCACAGTTTAGGAATCTAGAAGTCCAAATTCAGGGTGCCAGCTCTAGGGAAAGACTTCTCTCTGTCAACTCTGGAGGAAGATCCTTGTCTCTGAGCTTCTGCTCCTGAGCAGTCTTTATGTAGCTTGACATCTCTCTTCCCCCATCTCTGTTTACTCGATTGCTTGTTTAACCTCTTCTATATCTCAAAAGAAATTGACTCAAGATATACCCTACATTAATCCTACCTCTTTAACATAACAAAGATAATCTATTTCCAAATGGGATCATAACCACAGACACAGAGGTGTGGATTTACAATACCCATTTTGGAGGGACAGTTCGATTTGTAACAAGATACTTACTTATCTTATAGGCTTAGTGTGCTTTGAGTTGTTTTCCTAGTATTAGTGGTAGTGTTTGTATCTACCTATCCATATACGTTTGCCTTACCTCCTGTTATGAACAATAGCACAGGTTTATGAGCTGGTTGCCAGGATGTATTCTGTGGCCATAGAACAAGACAAAAGTTAATTATAATTTATTGGGTTTGAAGCAGACCCCAACCTTATTGTCTTCATGCTCTGCTTAGCTAAATAGTTACTTCTCTTGGTAGGGGGGAGCCAAAGACATGGTATGGTGTACCATCTCATGCTGCAGAACAACTGGAGGAGGTGATGAGGGAGCTGGCCCCTGAGTTATTTGAATCCCAGCCTGATCTCCTACATCAGTTAGTCACCATCATGAACCCCAATGTGCTAATGGAGCATGGTGTGCCTGTGAGTCTATTTGTATCTCCCTTCAGTATTTTCAATTTCAGAGTTATTTTAGCTTTTGTTAGATAGAATCACAACATATATTTTATTTTTTAATGAGTGAGGTGAAAAGTTAAATTAGTACGTACACTCTGAAGGGAACAGTTTTATCTGATTAAGAAGGGGTGTTTTAAAGTATTAATCTTAATTTTCAGATATTTATCATCCAAATAGACTTCTGTTTTCAGTAAAGTATTACATTCTTGGTTTTAACAAAAAGTTCATATTTACTCTTCCTATACAATCAAAATATAGTATTTTAAGTGGTAGCCCCATCCTTTTGGAGATCATATTTCATATAAAGGTTTCACAGCTTTTAATACATGAGATAATGAAGTAAAAATAACACATGGGTACCTTTTCTATTTTTCAATGTAGTCTTAAAAATGATTCTCAAATATAAACTAATGCCGATAAAGTATAAATTTAGTAAGTTTTCTGTAGTCAAATATATATCATAATCTGAATGAAAAAGTAGATGAAGTAACATTAGTAGTGTTACTTTGTCTTTAAGGAAAGAATTTATACTGGAATCTAGTTCAGACCTTTTAAAAGACGTTTACTGTTATTCGCCATACAGTTGGCTTCTACTCACGGCAACCTTATATATAACAGAACAAGACATTGCCTAGGCCTGTCATTATCATTGATATAAAAGACACATAGTATTATCCTAAAGTACAGTGAGATTCAGGATAAAAACTGATTTGTGTATATCTTCACATGAGCTAATCAATTTAGTTAGTTTCCAAAAAATTATCCAAAGGTGTTCAAAGGTAGAAAGAAATTTCCATTATTTACCACTGTTTACAGCATAGGGATAAAAGAAAAATATTATTAATAATAAAAATTATGTAAAGTTAGGTAACTAGTAGCTCTATAAGAATAACATGTCCTTTTTGATAATTTATTTTAGCTGCTAATTCTGATCATTATTATAATTACTATCAGTGAATATGTTAAGAGGATGAAATTTTGGCTGTAATTTAATGCTTTATCTTTTTCAATTTTAGAAAGTTCTTTTGAAACTAGCTGACTGATAAAGTCTGTTTCCCTTTTTTTGTTGTTTTTATTTTGTTTTGCTTTTTTGTATACCTGTTCCCAATTTGCATTTAGGTGTACAGGACCAATCAGTGTGCTGGCGAGTTTGTTGTGACGTTTCCTCGTGCCTATCACTCTGGATTTAACCAAGGCTACAACTTTGCTGAAGCTGTGAACTTCTGTACTGCTGACTGGGTCTGTTCTATATGAAGTGGCTGTTGTACGTCCACTAACATCCCTGTAAAATGGAATTTGGTTGCCCTGTTTGTTTACCTGGGTCATTGAATATCTCAAGGGAGACTAGTGTGGCTGTTAGAAAGTTCATTTAGAGTTTCCATCACAGTCTTTATTTGGAGAATTTTGGAGCTCCTTACATCTCATCCATTCATTATTTTTCCTGTTCTGTTTGAATTTTAGATGGACAGTTCTGAATTTTTCTTTATTTTCTAGACTATGGTTCCTCTAGTCTTTGCTTTCTCAGAACATTTTTGGATATTAAAAAGAAAACCAGACTGACAGAGATCACTGTGATGTTAATTCTACCACATTTTCAAGTGTATAGCTCTAATTTTTATTTTAAAATATCCCTTCAGTGTTTTTGTTCAGATAGACAATTCTTCCTGCAATTTTTTTTTTTTTTCACAGTTTATGGGGTTTATTAGGGAGGCACCAGGCTGCAATTCAAGTTCAGGAACAGTGTTCAATCTCTCTCCCAGCCCGCCGTCTCTCACCCAACAGTCCCTCTCAGTCTCTCCCCCAGCAATGCGTGTGTCTCGGTGTCTCTTTCTCTCAGCAACACGTCTTCTGCAGCCAGAGGTCAGAGAGAGGTCAGCCAGAGGCCTCTAGAAGGCCTCCTTTTGAGCCCGGCAGAGTGACCAAACCAACCAGTCATAACATCAGAATTCTAAGCACCTGAGAGAAAGCAGGAACCTCCCAGAACATTGCTTTATGTTGCACCCAACAGAAATACCCCAGGTGGATAACTTTTACAATCAGGAGTTCTTCAGTTGCTCACAGCAAATTCCACCATGGAGTTTACAAAGACTTATGGCTAGAAAAGCCATACCAGGTAACTTACTACACCGCAGGCCACCCCCTGGCTTTTCTAGCCATTTTCCCATCCCTTTTATATTTCAAAAATTAACATCCCCTTCACCATCAGTTTAAGAATAACCACATGTATGAAAGTGTGTAAGCCAGCACTTCATGCCTTTATCTCCCCCCATTTTAAATAGCCAGTTTCTAATTTGCCCATCCCTGGCAAACCAGTACTCTGAGGAGACAAGCATGGTCCTTTCTCTCTGGAGAATCTTCTGTTCTGCTTGGAAGCTTCAGGCATCTGGATCCATAAACAAGCAAAGTCCAGCCCAGCACAAGCCATCAAATTGCAGCAACTTAACACCAGCTCAGTGTCAAACATCTTTCTTCGTTTGGTCGAATTCTGGTCAGCTCAGCCCTAGCCATCCCAGCTAGGTCATGGGTACCAGCTGCCAAGTTTGGGAGTCACACTCTTCCGTTCACTTCAGACCACCCAGTACCTTCTCTCACATCTTCAGTCTTCAGGGACTATTTTAATGCCCATAGGCTCACAACTCCTTGCACTTCAGACCAGCCAGCCCTTCCTCTCATCCCCAGCCTCTGTGGCCTAGGTCAAAGCGTACCAAACAGCCCATTTCTTCTTTGCTGCACTTCTCCCATTTCCACTGAGGTGGACCCAGGTGGTCACAAGTGAGTAGCATACAAGTTGACTGACTGCTCGCTGGCTTCCTTTAACTTTCAATCCTGGAAGGGATTTCTCTCTCGCACCATGTCTTTCCTGTCTTGATGCACCCAAAGCCTATCTGCTTGCTCGATATTAAAAAAGCCAGTCATTTTTTTCTCTTCAGGTCCTCTCTTCAAATGCAAATCTTCTGTTCCCTCAGTAGTACTAGGTGGCCTACCATTTTTTTTGCTTTCTGTATTTTTTTAACTTACAGATACTATATGTAACATGTAGATCTCTATGGATCATACTTTTATGTGAATGCTACTAATGCCAGTGATTGCTAGTTTGCTTTTGTATACAGTAGATAACAAAAAGTAATTAGTCATGATAACATCAGGTTGGTTGGAAAAGAGTATGATAAAAGATGCACATTTATCATACATGCTTTGACTTTATTTTTATTTTAGTGATACTGTTTTTGTCACCTCTTTCAGCAGTTTGGGAGAAGTCCTTTAATAATTGTATAGCTTTTGTTCTCTGCGGGCACCTTAATATATTAAACTTTGTGATTGAACATATAGACATCATTTTGTTTCCTTAGCTAATGAATGAAATTATGTAATGAACTGTCTTACTTGATCCAGTAATTTTAAACTTGTTCCTTGTTTGGCCTAGGAAATGGCATAATTTAATAAGAACAAGACTGAACTTAGGACTTTACCTTGGGTTTGAGCTGTTAATTTTAAAATTCAACTTATATTTATTGTTTCTGATTTACATGGTACATGGCTGCTAGGTTTAGACTAGGGAATGGGAATGACCCAAAGATAAGTTAGAGATGGCTTTTGCTGTTAAGGTATTCACTGACCTTGGGCAGCTCTTTTAATTTTACTGGACTTTATTTTTTACCTGGTATATGAAAATGCTAATAATATTCACTTAACCTCAGACAAGGGTGATGGTGTATGTGAAAGCATTGGGTTCTCTTTAGAAGAAAGTTGTGATATAAATGAAAAAAGTTGTAGCAGCTTTCTCTTTGGAATAAAGTAATGGGACTGTATTGTATAAAGATGCAATGGATAATCTGAGATCTGTTTTATGTAGTCTGCTTACATATTGTAATAATTATAAGCTGCAGATTCCACAGTAGTGTTTTTTTTTTTTTCTTTTTATCTTTGTAATCAGGCTATATAACAAATATTTAAAAGGTAATTATTTAAGGAGTAAGAAATGCAAGTGTTGTGTATTGTTACGGATAAGATGATCATTAATGATAAATTGAATAGATATATTTTCTTGGGAAAGATTGTTTTACTGCTTACTTCAAAGGTAGTTTCACACTCTCATACTGATTGCACTGATCCCTTTTGTCTTTTTCAAAATGAAAATGAGTTCTAAAAGGTTCTTAAAGGTCTCTTATTTTTTTTCCTTCAACATTACAGTTTCCAAGTGCAAACAAAACTACTTCTAGCCATCCCAGTTCTTCCCATCAGACCATTGGAGAGTATGTTTGTATGTGTATGTATGTGTGTGAAGTATAGCGTAGCTGGTATTACATTTGGCTTTAAAGCTTGATGGTTATAGAAATTTTCACAATTTATCTAAAAGAATCTATCTGTTGATTTATGAGAAGAGGTCTTTTAGTCATTTGTTCATTTTACTGCTAGGGAAAATAAAAGTATATAATCTCATAACTTCACTTTGAGTTCTCTTCAGGTTGGGCTGGTTGTAAAAGGATTTCTAGATGCTAAAATCTGAATCATCTTTTGCTTTGGTTCTTGCAAAAAAAAAATCAGTTCTTAAAAATGTGAAACCAATGTGGATTGCTTATGTAGTGCTTTTTCCCTCTTTTTTTCTTCTACTAACATCTGGGTGTCATGTGGCACCCCCCCCCCCATGGAATTGTGAATACTGAAAACTTCATTAACCTTTTGTGGTCTGAGTTTTTTATTTTTTTATATATAAATTTTCCTTTTTCCTGAAAGGGCAGACTCATATTAGACTGGTCTAAAAGAATTTTGTGTACCTTACTTGTGTACCAAAGAGTTCCAGCTTCTTCATGTACACAGTGAGTAGAAAAATAGCAGCTCAGTCTAGAAGTACAACATTTCAGAATATTGGCATTTTCTTTGGAAAATTTCTTTGAAATTCCTGCTGGGTTATAAAAGATTGTTTACAGTTGTCTCTCATATTCAAACGGCATTTGTTATTCTGCTTTTATATAATGGAAGATTTGGAGAGTAAATATTGGTTCTTTCCTGGAATATGTTATAAGCAAGTAATTTAATTTGGAAATCATTTCTTGTTTTCAGTTGCCGATTGGACGTCAGTGTGTAAATCATTATCGAAGGCTAAGGCGCCATTGTGTGTTTTCACATGAGGAACTAATTTTCAAGATGGCAGCAGATCCAGAATGTTTAGATGTGGGGTTGGCTGCCATGGTCTGTAAAGAATTGACTCTCATGACTGAAGAAGAGACACGATTAAGGGAATCTGTTGTACAAATGGTGAGTTTGCTGAACATATTTCTTATATTTGACACTGCTTATAGACTATCTTAGTTTCTTAGTGCTGCTATAACAGAAATACCACAAGTAGGTGGCTTTAAAAAACAAATTTATTTTCTTACACTTTAGGAGGCTAGAAGTCTGAATTCAGGGTACTTTCTCTGTCTACTCTTGGGGAAAATCCTTATCTCTTTAAGCTTCTCTTCCTCAGTTCTTTACAGATCTCCACGGAGCATCAGTCTTACCCCATTTATGCTTGCTCACTTTTGTGTCTACCAGTAATCTCTTTTTTTATCAAAAGTGATTTGCTTATAAACGTACTCTATGCTTTCACATCCTTACTAACATAACAAAGAAAACTATATTCCCAAATAGGATTATATCCACAGGTATAGGGGTTAGGATTTACAACAGATAGTGTTTGGGGGACACAATTCAGTCCATAAAATGGGCTATGCTGAAAATTGAACCTTTAGAAAGAATCCATTTTTATTTTTGATACTTCTGTAATGATACCGCCTCACAAACCCAAGGATGAATGAATCTAGGTGAATCTAGGCTGAAAACAAAAGAATACCAGAAAGATATTTACCTGTGTTTTATTGACTATACAAAGACATTTGACTCTGTGGATCATGACAAATTATGGATAACATTGCAAAGAATGGGAATTCCAGAATACTTAACTGCGCACATGAGTAACCTGTACATAGACCAATAGGCCATTATTCGAACAGAACAAGGGGAAACTGCATGGTTTAACATCAGGAAAGGTATATGTCAGGTTTGTATCCTTTCACCAAACTTATTCAGTCTGTATGTTGAAGAAATAATCTGAGAAGCTGGACTGTATGAAGAATGTGGCATCAGGATTGGTGAAAGACTCATTAACAACCTGAGATATGTAGATGATACAACCTTGTTTGCTGAAAGTGAAGATGACTTGAAACACTTACTGATGAAGATCAAAGACTACAGTCTTCAGTATGGATTATACTTCAATATAAACAAAATAAAAATCCTCACAACTGGACCAGTAAGCAACATTATGATAAATACGGAAAAGATTGAGATTGTCAGGGATTTCATTTAACTTGGATCCCCAGTCAACATTCCTGGAAGCATGCGGTGTAGTAAATTACATGATATGGCTTTTCTAGCCATAGTATTTGTAACTCCCACTTTGCCATGAGTAACTGAGTAGCTGCTTGTTAAAGTCATCTACCTGCAGCAACACAAAGCAGTCTTCTGGGAAGTTAGTTTGCTGTCAGGTGTGTAGATTTGTGATGTTGGGATTGGTTGGTTGGGCCACTCTTCCAGGCTCAGAAGGAGCCCTCCTAGAGGCAGAAGAAGTCTCTCTGACTGCTGGCTGAGAAAGATGTGTGCTGAGAGAAACACGCAGCTGAGAGAGAGACCTGTGACAGACGCATGAGACACGCCCCATTGAGAGAGAGAGACATGCTATTGAGAGAGACTGCCAGCTGAGAGATGGCTGGCTGAGAGAGACTGAGCGTGTTCCTGAACTTGAATTGTAGCCTGTTGCTTCCTTAATAAATCCCATAATCTGTGAGTTCATTGTGGCCACTGCAGCAGATTATTGAACCCAGTGGAGAGGTGGTGGGTGCCATGGGAGGAACGGTTGGTGTCATGGTTAGTAAGAGGGCTGAAGGGTGGCAGCATGTCTAGCCTCATAAGAACAGGCCTTGGGCTCCTGATGATGATTCTGTCTTCCTTTTGTGTAGTTAGAGGAGGTCAGAAGATGCCACCTGCTTGCCCTTTTAACGGAGCAGCAGTCAAGAAATCAGATATTGCACTGGGCTTATTTGCTGTAAAAAGCTCTTTACAGTGTTAAAAAGCAAAGATGTCACTTTGAGGACTAAGGTACATCTAAACCATAGCATGGTATTTCCAGTCACCTCATATGCATGTGAAACCTGGACAGTGAGTAAGGAAGACCAAAGAAGAATTGATGCCTTTGAATTGTGGTGGTGGTGCAGGATATTGAATGTACCATGGACTGCTAGAAGAATAAACAAATCTGCCTTGGAAGAAATGCAACTGGCATGCTCCTGATAAGTGAGAATGGCCAGACTTGGTCTCACTTTCTTTGGTAATGTTGTCAGAAGGGACTGGTCCCTGGAGAAGGATATCATTCTTGGTAAAATAGAGGGTCAGCGAAAAAGGGGAAGACCGTCAGTGAGATGGATTGATAACAGTGGCTGCAACAGTGGGGTCAAGCATAGCAAGGATTGTGATGATGGCATTGGACCAGGCATTATTTCATCCTGTTGTACATAGGGTTGCTATGAGTTGGAGCCAGCTCGATGGGACCTAACAACAATAATCAACTAACAATTGTTGTTGTTGTTGTTACGTGCCGTCAAGTCGGACCCGACTCATAGCGACCTCTCCTTGGGTTTCCGAGGCAGTATCACTACAGAAGTAGATTGCCCCATCTTCCTTCCAAGGAGTGCCTGGTGGGTTTGAACCGCCAGCCTTCTGGTTAGCAGTCAAGTGTCTTAGCCACTATGCTACCAGAGTCTTATTTATTTATTTAATATGGAACTTTGAGCTTCATGAATTTGCTTGTCATCCTTGTGCAGGGGCCATGCTAATCTTCTCTGTATTGTTCCAGTTTTGGTATATGTACTGCCAAAGCAAGCACTATGCCTGTGTTCTTGAAAGTCTTGTTTTTATTATATGTTTATTAAAAATGGGATTCCTCTTTCCATTGCCTGGAGTCTGTCTTCTGAAGTTTTAAAGTATATTGATAGAGACTTATGAAGAGGGTTTTTGTGTATATTCTCATATTTCAGGCTTGTAATGTTATTTTCTCTTGTTTTACAATAATTTGAATATCACATCTTCTAATTCTCTACCATATTGTCTATGCTACTTTGACCAAATTTCTCTCTAGACCTTTCTCCTTTAAACTTGCCTTTTACCTGTGCTCTTGTTTCCAGGTACTTATCTCTGTTCTTTGTTTTCATATGCGCTGGTCTTTCCTAGTTTGAGAAGTTTTCAATGCTCTCATTTCTTCTTTATTTTCTCATTGTCACTGTCATTCTGTTTCCATCGTACTTCTGAAATTCTTCAAGTTTACTAGTCATAACTTTATTGCTCAATCCAGTGGTCTTTTTTCTGTCTTCCATCCTCATGAGACCTAAGGCACTATATATTGCTTCTTTGCTTTCTTTTCCTAATACTTTGTTCTACTGTTTCTTCTGCCTCTTAGATTACATTTGCCAATCACTTCTGGTATCATCTTTTCCCTCATCTTCTCTAACTGCCAGTGTTTGCGAGATTGAGTCTTTGTTCCTTTTTTTTTTTTGAGCCTTTCAAGGAATTCTCATCCATTCTTAGGATTTTAACTCTTTTTCAGCTATTATCAATTCAATAGTTTCAGTTCTTACCTCTTCATGTCTTCTCCTGTTATATATCATTGTCCATTTGAAACTATACAAACTGTGATCCCATCCAGCCGTCTCAGTAAGGAATCAATATGTAAAAACTTGGTATGATCCTCCTTGACTCATCTGTCTTGTTCATAGCCGTTTGTTACATGATTTCCAGTTTTTGTTAGTATATTTTGACAGTGTGTCTCATCACTATCCCTCCCCTGTTTTTTTCTTTACAGCTACAATGCTGTTCCATTACTTAATATTCTCACCTGAATTACTTCAAATACTCTTTTAAAGAACTTTGTTCTTCTCTCCATTCCCCCCTAATAATTCAAGATTTTTAAATGTATTCTCAGGACTATAAGCTTTAAGTATATTAGAAGGTATTAAAAGGAAAAAAAAAAATGTTCTGTGGTTAGAGGAGTTTGGGAAATGGTAGGTTAAAAAAAAGATAATTGAGGCTCTTTACTGCAAAACTTCTCTAATCTTTAATATGCTGGTGCATGTTGTTAATCTCCAAATAGGAGGAATGTAATTATAGCCTTAAAAAAAAAAAAAAAAAAATCCTTTTTTGAAGTATCTCACAAGACTGAGTGGTCCTGGGAGTACACTTTGGGAAATGATATTGTAATAAAATGTGAAAGTTTGTGAAGGAGCCAGGACTTATTAGTTGCTCCATCAGTGTCCCCTGCTTTGTCAGCTGTTCTGAAACTGTGAGTTCTTGTGAACTAAGAAACACCTACAATGTGTTTTGGAACCTTTTTTGCATAAAAATAATTTTTAAAGAAAATACTAAGTACTAATATTAGAAAATGGGAAGATATGAGAGTAGCCAGCAGATGTCTAGTTTAGATTGATGTCTAAAACAAAATGTATGATCAAAGAACTGAATTGTGTCTGTCAGTGAATAAATTATCAGATTCCCACCTTGTGTGTGGAAAAAGTTTGCTCTCATGGCAGAATTGGGTTTACAGGTACTTTGCTTAAATAAGCAAAAATTATAAAGGGAGCCTTTGTATATTGTGGAGCTCTGATGTAGTGCCTGAGGGATGTGACTGCTAACCAGAAGGCTAGCAGTTCAAACTTAGCAGTCACTCCTCGGAAGGTAGGTTGGGCAATCTACTTCTGTAGTGATATTGCCATGGAAACCCAAGGAGGGGTCGCTATGAGTAGAATCTGACTCAATGGCAGTGAGTTTGGTTTTTTTTTTTTGGTTTTGTATATTAAATGTAAGCCTTCGTAAAACGCACTTTAAGTGTTCTTCCTTTCTTGAACCGGTATATGGAATGTGATTCAATTTTCTTTTTGATGTCTTGTTGAAGTAGATTATGTTTTAATTTGGATAGTTTTAAGTAATTTTATACTTCTTTGCGCTTGCATATGTTTGTACATATCAATGTTATTTTCAGATCATAGATTAGTAATTTAAATGACTGAAGAGTGTATTTTTCCTGGTGTAGTAATGGTTTATTTAAAAAATTAAGTAATTATTATTATTATTATTTTAAAAAGACAAAACCACATAAAACAAGCATACTGCTTCATGAATTATTGCATGGTAAGCATTCTTATCATCACCACCACTTAGGTGGATAGAGTTTTGTCAGCTTCCCCAAAAACACCTCCCAGTTATACTTCCTTCCCCTCAACTGTTATTTTTAGGTGATCCCACAGAATGTGGAAATTACCAAACAGTATCATTAATATCACATGCAAGTAAAATTTAGCTGAAGATAATTCAAGAATGGTTGTAGCAGTATATTGACAGGGAACTTCCAGAAATGCAAGCTGGATTCAGAAGAGGATGTGGAATGAGGGATATCATTGTTGATGTCAGATGGAACTTGGCTGAAAGCAAAGAATACCAGAAAGATGTTTACTTGTGTTTTATTGACCATGCAAAAGCATTCAACTGTGTGGATCATAACAAATTATGGATAACATTGAGAAGAATAGGTATTCTAGAACACTGAATTGTGCTCATGAGGAACCTGTACGTAGACCAGGAAGCTGTCGTTTGAACAGAACAAGGGGCTACTGTATGGTTTAAAATCAGGAAGGTAGGACATCAGGGTTGTATCCTTTCACCATACTTACTCAATCTGTATGCTGAGCAAATAATCTGAGAGGCTGGACTATATGGAGAAGAACATGGCCAGGATTGGAGGAAGACTCATTAACAGCCTGCGATATGCAGATGACACAACCTTGCTTGCTGAAAGTGAAGATGGTTTGAAGCGCTTACTGATGAAGATCAAAGGCTGCAGTCTTCAGCATGATTTATACCTTAACATAAAGAAAGTGCAGATGCTCACAACTGGACCAATAAGCAGCATCACAATAAATGAAGAAAAGATTGAAGTTGACAGTGATTGCATATTACTAGGAACTACCATCAATACCCATGGAAGCAGTGGTCAAGAAATCAGACAACGTATTGGACTGGGCAAATCTGCTGCAACAGACATCTTTAAAGTGCTGAAGAGCAAAGACGTCTCTTTGGAGACTAAGGTGTGCCTACCCAAACCATGGTATTTTTTAGTCGCCTCATAAGCATGTGAAAGCTGGACAAAGAATAAGGAAGACTGAAGAAGAGTTGATGCCTTTGAGTTGTGTTGGTGAAGAATATTGAAAATAACCATGGACTGCCAGGAGAACTAACAAATCTGTCCTGGGAGAAGTGCAGCCATAATGCTCCTTGGAAGCGAGAACAGCCAGACTTTGGGTTACCTGCTTTGATTGTGCTGTCAGAAGGGACCATGCCCTGGAAAAGGATATCATGCTTGGTAAAGTGGAGGGTCAGTGAAAAAGGGGAAGGCCCTAAACAAGATGGATTGTTGCGGTGGCTGCAATGATGGGCTCAGATATAGCAAGGATCGTTAAGTTGGCTCAGTATCAGGCAGTGTTTCGTTCTGTTGTATATAGGGTTGCTATGAGTTGGTGCCAACTCACTGGTGCCTAATGACAACAGTAATCATTTTTTTTCTTTATGCTTCTGTTCTGATTATCTAGTGCCACTCTGACAAGAAATATACCACAAATGGGATGGCCTTATCAAACAGGAGTTTATTCTTACAATTTGAAGGCTTTAAGTCCAAGTTCAAAGTGCCAGGCTCTAGGGGCTGGGTGAAAGCCCCTCAACCTTGGGGTCCAGCTCTGCCTCCTCCTCCCGGCCCACTGGAGCTAGAGGCATTTCTTCACTTAGTTGCTAGCTGCTGAGGCGGAGAAGCCCCAAGGTTGACAAGTAAAAAGGCACAGTCCCAGTGTTACAAACCACACAGCAGGCCATTAACTTAAGTCCATTGTATTTCCAAGGTCAGCAGAGCATAGCAGGCTGCTGAGCAACGACATGGCTACGTGCAGGGTCCAAGCGTGCCATAGGCTAGAGACCATTCTCAAAGCTTCTCCTTATATACAGGAAGCAGACCACATCCCGAAGGCAGCTACTCAGCTGCCTGTGGTAGATCCCACCATGGAGTTGATTGCCAGTCTCGTCATGGGGAATAACTACCACCAGCTGCCACCACTCAACCAGGCCCAGCCAAGTTGACACACAAACATAACTACCACAACTTCTGTTACTCAAATGTGCATCCTTTGATACCAAAGCTTATTCTCACTCATTTTTAAAAAGTTAGTAATGATTATTTTTAGGAAGTATTTTGATTTTGTGCCATTGTACTTCAATGTTTATGCCTTCAATGATACACGCATAGAAAAAAATTTAAATAATTTAAGTTCTTAGATGCATGAAAGAGCTGATCTAATAACATAAATTTTATTTTAGGGTGTCCTGATGTCAGAAGAAGAAGTGTTTGAACTTGTTCCTGATGATGAGCGGCAGTGTTCAGCATGTAGAACCACGTGCTTTCTCTCTGCACTCACATGTTCCTGTAATCCTGAGCGACTTGTGTGTCTCTACCATCCAACTGATCTGTGCTCCTGCCCCATGCAGAAGAAATGTCTTAGGTATCCACAAATATTTTGTAAAACCAAATTTTAATATTTTTTTAGTTATTTCCTTCCCTGTCTTTGGACTGGTGTCTTTGGACTGGTGTCTTTGGACTGGTGTCTTCTCTTTGTCTGTCTGTCTCACTGCTCCAGGACTAGCCCTCTTAAATTATTTGGCAGTGAAAATTAGTTCTTTTATCAGCTGATTTCACATGTTCCTTGTATCTCCCTGCATTAAAATTCTCTGGAGTTTGTTGATTTTCTTTTTATGTGAACCAGGGTTCCATTCCCTGGACATTACAGTTTTTTTGAACAGACTGTATTGAAATGCAATTTATTTTCAAGTTGTTGGTTTCTGAGGGTTTTTTTAATGTGTTTTTCTCCTAGGTATCGCTATCCACTGGAAGACCTCCCTTCTTTGCTCTATGGTGTGAAAGTCAGGGCACAGTCCTATGACACTTGGGTCAGTCGTGTTACAGAAGCATTATCTGCCAGTTTCAACCATAAGAAAGGTTAAGTTTTCTTCTTTTGCATATATATGATGAAGTTACTGTCACTGTAAAAGTGGTCTTGTTTGTATATTGTTTTTTCTCTTTAAGGAAAAGTCCTAGGCTTCATATGAAATTTGAGGCACCCTGGTGGCACAGTGGTTAAAGTACTCTACTGCCAACCTAAAGGTCAGCAGTTTGAACCCACCAGCCACTCTGCAGGAGAAAGATACGGCAGTCTGCTCCTGTAAAGATTTATACTCTTGAAAACCACATGGGGCAGTTATACCGTGTCCTATAATGTTGTGAGTCGGCATCAACTTGACAGCAGTGGATTTTATGAAATATGAGATTAATGGGTTGATTGAATATAGATTTAGTTTTCTATTTGAGACTCTTAAATGAAAAAGTTGATGTAAAATGGGACTGTAGATAACTTGCAGTGGGTATATATTTTGGGAAGCCATTGTTAGCAGTGGACTAGCATAGAAGACTTACTTGGGAAGAGAAATTGCCTTACCTGAGAGAAATTATCTATATACATTAGGAATAAACACTTGATCGTGAACTTTTATTGGAGTAGAGAGATTTTCACAGCTGCAGTATGTTTCTACTAATTGGTTGATGACTCACTTGAGAGAGCTTAGCGCAGATTTTAGAATGACTTTTTATATCTGGTTATAATGTATGACTTTTTATTTATTTTGTACAGATTTGATTGAATTGCGAGTAATGCTGGAAGATGCTGAGGATAGGAAATACCCAGAGAATGATCTCTTTCGAAAACTCAGGGATGCTGTAAAAGAAGCTGAGACCTGCGCTTCTGTGGCTCAGCTGCTTCTGAGCAAAAAGCAGAAACACAGGTAAGACTAAAAAGAGTTTGATTCTCCAGTAGCTTCTGTTTCTTTTCAGAGTAAAAGATCATATTTAAACTGCTGTCTGTGGGGCTCTGTGTTATTTTTGACCTCTTGTGGCCACGTCACTCCCTCCCCGTACTTCCCCAATGTTAACTCCTTCTTTAAATCTACTTGCCTTCTTTCTCGTGCCACTCTGACAACTCAGTCTTCCTCATCTGTTCTTCATACATACCAGCCATGTTTCTGTTTAGGGCCCTTTGCACTTGCTCTTTGCTCTGCTTGGTATTTTCTTCCAGATATCCAGGTGGCTTCCTCCCTCACTTCTTTTAAGTATTTTTACAAATACTAGATTCTTGGTGAGGCTTTCCTTGACAATCCTTTTTAAAATTGCAACTTTTTTTTAATCTTTCTTTCTAGCTTTCTTTTTCTCCTTGCCTTTGTTTTTTCCTAATATACTAGATAATTTACTTCTTTTGTTTATTGTCTACTCCCCACCCCTGCTAGTATTCTAGCCTGGAATGTCAGGGATTTTTGTCTTTTTTCATTGTTATATTTTTTGTACTTAGAACCATGGCTCACATCTGTTGGTGAACATTAAATATTTGCAAATAAAGAAATGAACTGAGGTTATCCGGGAAAACTGTTTTAATTGCCTGCTATTAGATACTATACAGGCTGAAGGCAGGTAGCAGCACAGAGTAATCTTGAATATAAGGACAAAGGATGCAGAGGAGGCTGTTATTAAGAAGCAGAGAAGTGTATACTTGTGATTTAACGTAATTCATCTGTGTTAAATTCTCTATGGTATTGTTTCATATTAATTCCAGCATGTTCTTTGTCACCCTGGATGGCTTTTTTTTTTCCTATAGCAGTTCACATGTTGTTATTGTTGTTAGGTGCCATTGAGTTGCCTCTGACTCACATTGACCTTATGTACAACAGAACGAAACAATTCCTGGTCCTGTGCCAGCCTCAAAATCCTTGCTGTACCTGAGCCCATAGTTGCAGCCACTGTGTCAGTCCATCTTGTTGAAACACTGTCTGATACATTACTGGAAAACTTTATGAATAGCAGTTCACAGAGGGTTTAAAATTGCTTTGCAAATATTTTTATTTACCATTTTACCAGAGAACCTTTCTTAGAGACACTGATCATGGCTCTTAACTTGTCATTGGGTCACTGACTCCCTTGGAGAACCTGGTGACATTTTAGGGACTCTCTTAGAAAAATGCACATAGATATAATCAGTTTTGGGGGTTTCTTGTCTCCTAAGACAGATTGAAGACCTTTATTCCACATTATAAACTTCTTGAGATACAAAATTTAGTTTTTAATCCTTAGTTTTTCTTGATATACAGATTTTAGTTCATAGTTTTATCTATGAACTTAATACTTCACTGTCAGAAATTAATTGAATGCTTGAAATGTTCATACTTACAAAAATACCCCTTGCTTATTCTTAAAAGAACCATAACTTGGAAAGTTGAATCTCTGAGTCGTTAACTAAAGAGCTAAAACATTTCCACACTGTAGTGGAATCCCTTAAACACTAGGATTGCTTGGGCTAGAGTTCTAAAGAGATTAGATGCACTTTTGATATCAAAATAACTGTGAATTTTTCTTGTTTGTGTGTCAATATTATTTCATATCAGGCAGAGCCCAGATAGTGGGAGAACTCGGACCAAACTGACAGTGGAGGAATTGAAGGCTTTTGTCCAACAACTTTTTAGTCTTCCATGTGTCATCAGCCAAGCTCGACAAGTAAAGGTGGAGTATTACATTCTTGTCTTGGGTAATATATCCTTGGTGGTATGGCTACTGTTTTGGATAAACAGAACAGGATGTATAGATTAGTGTTCTCTTTTGTTTCTTTTTTGTTATTTAAGGTTTTTATTAAGTATTAAGACTCTCTTGGCTTCATTCTTACACTTTATTCCCATTTAAAATTCTGGGACTAAGGATAGACTAGTAGCCCTGGTGGCACAGTGCTTAAGCACTCAGCCACTAACCAAAAGGTCAGTGGTTTGACTGCATCCAGTAGCTCCATGGGAGAAAAGACCTGGTGATCTGTTTCCATAAAGATTACAGCCTACAAAACTATATGATATATAGTTTAAACTGTCTGTCATATATGGGTGTTAAGAGTTAAAATCAAGTCAGTGGCACACAAAAGCAACAACAAGGCTACTTTATAAATTTTCTGTATTTTAGGTCAAACGCCATTTAACATAGATGTCATTGAAATGTAAGAAATTAGTTAAAAGAATCTGAATGTGTCAGTGAGTTATTGGTACCTGTTATATTTTAATTGCACAGTTCTAAAATTACTCTGGTAGCGGAGTGCCTAAGGCACTTGACTGCTAACCAGAAGGCTGACAGTTCAAACCTCTAGCCACTCCTCGGAAGGAAGGTTGGGCAATCTACTTCCGTAGTGATCCTGCCTTGGAAACCCAAGGAGGGGCCGCTATGAGTCAGGTCTGACTCAACGGCATATAACAACAACAACAACAGCAAAATTACCAGGGCGCTGATGTTTAATGAATATATAAAATCTGAAAAGTATACATCAAGTGCATTGATCTGTATACTTAATTAGTAATCTCCTGATAGTTTGGGGTATGTTTTTGTGTTTTGGTGAATAGATAAACCCACTGCCATTGAGTTGATTCTGACTCATAGTGACCCCCACTGGATTTCCAAAGCAGTAAATCTTTATGGATGTAGATTGTCTTGTCTTCCACAGAGTGGCTGGTGGGTTTGAACCACTAGCTTTCTGGTTAGCATATACCTTAGGTACTGCACCACCTCAAATAGTTTTTATTGAGGTTATTAGTTTGAGAAATCTAGTAGCAGTTGTGTTCTTATCTTACTCCTTTTCAGAAGAACATTTTGATTGTTGATTACTCTTTCTTCTTGAAACACAGGAAGATTCTCTAAACATATATAACACTGCACTCTTCTAGTTTTCCTCTTGACTCATTGGCAGTTCTTTGGTCTTTTTTTGCTGTATTTTTTCTTCTTTGCTTGACTTCTAAGTGTTGGGGTCTTTAGGAGTCTCAGCCTTCATGTACCTTAGGTACATACTCTCCTAATATTTTATTTGTCCAGTGACATTAAATACCACCTCTGTCCTGTTTGCTCCCAAACCTCCAGCTCAGACTGCCTTTTTCTTGTATAGACTTGTATATCCAGTTGCTTTGGGGAGCCACTGGAGAATTTTAACCACCAGGGAGTGATGTGATCTGCTTCATGTTTTAGATGATCACTGTGGCTACAAATGAAAAATGGACTGTAAGGGACAAGAGTAGAAGCAGAAGGGCCAGTTAAGAGGCCATTGCAGTAATACAAAAGTTAGATTCTGGTAGCTTAGAGCATAGTTTGCATTCTTTGTTTCCATTTAGTTGACTAAAAGTCATCTTAAAAGCTTTTCAATGAATTAAATGAATCAGAGTTCATGACTCATTTATTTTCCTTATATCCCATATCTAATCTCCAAATTACCCCCAAAATATATCCCAATTGTTACCTGCATTGCTTATACTATGTTCAAAGCCACTAGAAGGAACCCTGGTGGTATAATGTTTAAGTGCTTGGCTGCAAACAAAAGATCTACGATTTGATCCCCCCAGCTGCTCCACAGGAGAAAGATATGGCATTCTGCTTCCATAGAGATTTACAGCCTTGTAAATCCTAAGTGGTTCTACTCTGCCCTATAGGGCTGCTATGAGTTGGAATTGACTCAGTGGCAGTGCATTTGGAAGCCACTAGGATCTGTGTCTTGGATTACTGCAATAGCCTCTTAACTGGTCTCCCTTCTTCTATTATTATCTCCTGCAGTCTATTTTTCCTTTAGTAGCCAGAGTGATCATCAGATCCTATCATTCTCCTGTGGTTAAAATTCTCTCCAGGTTCCCAAAAGCCATTATAATGAAAGCCACACTCATTATAATCTACAATGTACTATGTAATCTAACCTCTGCTTATTCTCTAGCGATATTTCTCCCTCACTCACTTTGTTTTCCATCTTGTAATTAAAGCAATACACCAAGCTCGTTTCTCTTCTAAAGCTTTCACAACTGCTTGCTCTGTGTGAACTACTCTTCTTCCAGATCTTTAGATGGTTCCCACCACCTCCTTCTCATTTTCATTTCAATTTTTGTGTCTTCTGTGACTACCCCCTAGCTAAGATGCTTCCCTTCCTTTCTAGTCACTTTTTTTTTTATCATTTTGCCCTATTTTCATAGCACTTAAGATGAACTGAAACATTTTATTCATGTATTTCCTGTCTTGTTACCTATGTTAGAATGTATGTTCCCTGAGGACAAAGACTTTGTATGTCTTGTTCAGTACTATGTGGCTAGAACAGTGCCTGCATCTAAGTGAGCAGTCATTAAATAGTTATTGAATGAATTAATCATATTTTACAAATAGGACTATAGATGTAATTACAAAGTAGCATATATCTATTTGGTGTTATGTTTGGTGACATCATGAGATGGTCTGGAATCGATACATCAGTTGTTCTTTGGTTTGTCTGAACTATGTCTGTGCCATATTCATTTTGAAGCTTTTAAATTTGCTTTCTATTTTCATTTGTTTCGACATTTTCAGAATCTACTGGATGATGTGGAAGAGTTTCATGAACGTGCTCAGGAAGCAATGATGGATGAAACCCCAGATTCTTCCAAACTCCAAATGTTGATAGACATGGGCTCTAGTCTTTATGTGGAATTACCTGAATTACCTCGACTGAAGCAGGAGTTACAGCAGGCTCGATGGTTGGATGAAGTAAGACTGACCCTATCAGATCCACAGCTAGTCACTTTGGATGTCATGAAGAAACTGATTGACTCGGGGGTGGGATTGGCACCCCATCATGCTGTGGAGAAAGCAATGGCTGAACTACAGGAACTTCTTACAGTGTCTGAACGATGGGAAGAAAAGGCTAAGGTCTGCTTACAGGCAAGGTGAGCACATGTTTTTGGTAATTGCCACTTCTTTAATAACTAAGTCAGGAGGTAGAATGGGAAAGATGAACATAAAGAACTACTTCATTAAATGCTTAATTAAATGTTGTATGCCATCCCTCATCTATCAGTAAGTTATCAAATGATACTGCATCTAGACAATTTCAAATATTAATTATGTGAAGACTACATTTTTAGGTACTTCAAGTGATACAAATTAGCACCTACTATTAATGTTCCTAGGAGCTCTGGTAGCATAGTGGCTAAAGCACTTGACTGCTAACCAGAAGGCTGTCGGTTCAAACCCACCAGCCACTCCTCGGAAGGAAGGGTGGGCAATCCTACTTCCGTAGTGATACTGCCTTGGAAACCCAAGGAGGGGTCGCTATGAGTCAGGGCCGACTCAATGGCACATAACAACAACAAAATTAATGTTCCTATAGTTAGGAACTAAGGCATATAAAGCTCTTTGCAGCATGTTATTCATGTTGCTTGAGAGGTACAGATAAATGTTGTCTGTATTCAGAGGAGAAGAGATCATTGTGAGTTTGGATAGTCAGTAGAGAAGCTTGAGAGAAAAGTGAGAATTTAGGTAGAGCCTTGATGAATGAGTAGAATTGAAGTGGAAGGGAGGTAAGAGATGTCTATAAACCAAGTTCTAAGGGTGTGTTCAGGTAATAGAAAATAAAAGGGCTGTAGGAGAGTGGGAGATTTATGCAGGAAAGTAGTGAGAGATAAGAATTTGTCATGAAAATGTTAAGCAGTTGGATTTACAAGATTTAAGTAAACTACTCATCATATTTGACTTCATGCTTGATTAGCTATTTTGGCCTTTAATTGATTATAGTATTCTTCATGAAAGCATTTCTTTTCCAGCAATATTAATGTTTATATAATTACTTTAGAGAGGGTGAAGACACTGGGGTACTTATATTAGAGCTTTTAAGTGAGCTGAAATTTGAAGCCTCTTCCATTTTCATCCAAAGACTATGCCCTTGCCAGTCTTTTTTTTTTTTGGGGGGGGGGGGGATGCATTTGATAAGTCAGCACCCATGGAAGCAGTAGTCAGGAAATCAAATAACATATTATATTGGGCTAATATTCTGCAAAAGACCTTGTTAAAGAGTCTAAGAACAAAGGTGTCACTGTGAAGAGTTAGGTATGCCTGACCCAAGCCATGGTATTTTCAGTAGCCTAATGTGTGTATGAGAGTTGGCTAGTGAATAAAGAAGACCACAGAAGAATTGATACATTTGAATTGTGGTGTTGGCAAAGAATCATGTACCATGAACTACTAGAAGAATGGACAAATCTGTCTTGGAGAAAGTGTAGCCAGAATGCTGCTTAGAAGTGAGAATGGCCAGACTTCGTCTCATGTACTTTGGTCATGTTGTCAGATGGGAATTCCTAGAGAAGGATATCATGCTTGGTAAAGTAGAGGCTCAGCGAAAAAAGGGAAAAGCCCTAATGAGATGGATTGACACAGTGGCTGCAACGATGGGCTCAAACATAGCAACTATTGTGAGGATGGCACAGGACTGGGCACTGTTCATTCTGTTGTACCTAGGATTGCTGAGCGTCAGAACTGACTTGGGCACCTAACGGGTGTTAAAACTTTTCTTTTCAAACTCTTGTCAAAGTTACCTTTCTAAAACACATCCTTAATATTCTTTTTTTTTTTAAAAAAATTTGTGTTTTATTTTTGTTGAGAATATACAGAGCAGAACATACACCAATTCAACAGTTTCTACATGTGTCATTCAGTGACACTGACTACATTGTTCAAGTTGTGCAACCATAGATCCGTAATATTCTTGATCTCTTAACATTGGCTAACTACTGACGGTTTTTTTTATTGATATCCTCCTCTTTTGTCTTTGGCTTTTTTTTTTTTTTTTTGCCTCTTATATACTGGTTTTCCTCAGTATTCTGACCTATACTTCTTTCTCTTTTCACTTTTTACAGCCTTCCTGGAAATTTCATCTAATTTTCTGTACCATTTACTATCTCTTTATTTGTCCAGTGACATTAAATACCACCTCTGTCCTGTTTGCTCCCAAATTTTTGTTACTATAAATTTTCATCTGTAGATAGATTTCTTTCATAGATACCAGTTACCTATTAGATAATTCCATTGTATGTACCACAGGTACCTCTAATTCCCTTTATCCAAAATTGGACTCATTAACTCTTTTCCTTACCTTGGTTCTTTGAATTATACCATCTTTCACTCATTTGAACAAGCCAATACTTTGGAGGGTTGGGGACCCAGGCCACGGTCCTCTCAAGTGGCGGGAAAGACGGGGAAAACAGAAAAAAAGCCGGGGGGGAGGGGACCAGGACAGAGCAAGGGATCAGAGGCAGGTATCCACGTAAGGCCAGGGACCCAGACCATGCCCCTCCCAAGCAGTGGGAAAGAGGCAGGGATCTATGTAAAGGGAAGGTGGGGAGGGTGGAGAGGGTTTGAACAGCAAAGGGAGACAAATTTGTCTTTCAGTTTGTTCTTCTGTGATGGCGTGTTGCTGTGAGGCTTGAGGCTGTGCCACTGTCATCTCAAACCCAGTAGGGTTGCACGGGGTGCACAGGTTTCAACAGCTTATAGACTGAGACAGACTAGGAAGGAGGAGAAGGAGAAACACTGTCTGATACATCACTGTACAACTTTATGAATAACCCGGAAACATTGTCCAATACAGTGCAGGAAGATAAGCCACATAGGTCAGAAGGCTCTCAAAGTAGGACCAGGAAAAAGCTGCCTCATCAGAGTAGAACCAGCCTTAATAATATGGATAAGGTAAAGCCATTTGCTGATGTGGCATGACTCAAATTGAGGAGAAACAGCTGCAAACATCCATTAATAGTAGGAACATGGAATGTACAAAGCATGAATCTAGGAAAATTGGAAGCTGTCAAAAATAAATGGAGAGCATAAAGGTTGACATCCTAGGCATTAGTGAGCTGAGATGGACTGGTTTTGGCCATTTTAAATCACACTGCCATGTGGTCTGCTATGCCAGGAATGACAATTTGAAGAAGAATGGCATGACATTCATCATCAGAAAGGATGTTTCAAGATCTGTCCTGAACTACATTGCCATTGGTGATAGGATAATATCCATACACCTACAAGAAAGACCACTTAATACAACTATTACTCAAATTTATGCACCAACCACCAAAGCCAAAGATGAGGAAATTAAAGATTTTTATCAGCTTCTGCAGTCTGAAATTGATGGAACATGCAATCAGGATGTGTTAATTATCACTGGTAACTGGAATGCAAAAGTGCAAACAAAGGTGAATCATTGGTAGTTGGAAAATTTGGCCTTGGTGACAGAAATGATGCTGGAAATCACATGATAGAATTTTGCAAGACCAGTGACTCATTCATTGCAAATACCTTTTTTCAACAACATAAACGGTGGCTATACACATGGACTTCGCCAGATGGAATACAGAGGAGTCAGATTGACTACATCTGTGGTAAGAGGTGATGGAAAAGCTCAGTATCTTCAGCCAAAACCAGGCCAGGAGCTGATTGTGGAACAGACCATCAGCTACTCATATGCAAGTTCAACTTGAAATTAAAGACAGTTAAAACAAGTTCATGAGAGCCAAAATATGATCTTGAATATATCCCTCCTGAATTTAGAGACCATCTAAAGAATAGATTTGATGCATTGAACACCAGTGACTGAAAACCAGAAGAATTGTGGGATGATATCAAGAACATCATCCATGAAGAAAGCAAGAGGTCACTAAAAAGATGAGAAAAGAAGAAAAGACCAAAATGGATGACAGAAGACACTCTGAAACTTGCCCTTGAGCAGAGAGTAGCTAAAGCAAATGGAAGAAATGACAAAATAAAAGAGCTGAACAGAAGATTTTAAAGAGCACCTTGAACAGACAAAGCCAGTTACTATAACAAAATGTGCAGAAACTTGGAGTTAGAAAACCAAAAGGGAAGAACATGCTTGGCATTTCTCAAGCTGCAAGAACAGAGGAAAAAAGTTGCAATATTGAAAGATTCTATGGGCAAAATATTGAGTGGCGCAGGAAACATGAAAAGAAGATGGAAGACATACACAGAGTCACTGTACCAAAAAGAATTGGTAGATCTTTGTCCATTTCAAGAGGTGCCATATGATCAAGAACCAATGGTATTGAAGGAAGAAGTTGAAGCTGCACTGAAGGAATTGATGAAGAACAAGGCTCCAGTAATTGACAGAATACCCATTGAGATGTTTCAACAAACAGATGCACCACTGGAGGCACTCACTCGGTTCTGCCAAGAGATGTGGAAAACAGCTACCTGGCCACCTTACTGGAAGAGATCTATATTTGTACCCATTCCAGAGAAAGGTGATCCCACAGAATGTGGAAATTACCGAATAGTGTCATTAATACCACATGCAAGTAAGATCTTACTGAAGATAATTCAGAAACGGTTGCAGCAATGTATTGACAGAGAACTTTCAGAGGTGCAAGCTGGATTCAGAAGAGGACATGGAACAAGGGATATCATAGCTGCTGTCAGATGGATCATGGCTCAAAGTGAAGAATACTAGAGAGATGTTTACTTGTGTTTTGACTATGCAAAGGCATTTGATTGTGTAGATCATAACAAATTGTGGATGACATTGAGAAGAATGGGAATTCCAGACCACTTGATTGTGCTCATGAGGAACATTGACCAGGAGGCTGTTGTTCGAACAGAACAAGGGGACACTGCATGGTTTCAAATCAAGAAGGGAGTGCATCAGGGTTGTATTCTTACCCCATACTTATTCAATCTGTATGCAGAGCAGATAATCTGAAAAGCTGAACTATATAAAGAAGACTGTGGCATCAAGATTGGAGGAACAATCAGTAACAACCTGTGATACCCTGACGACACAACTTTGCTTGCTGAAAGTGAGGTTGACTTGAGGCACTTACTGATCGATATTGAAGACTACAGTCTGCAGTATGGATTTCTTCTCAATATAAAGAAGACAAAAATCCTCACAACTGGACCTATAAGCAGCATCACCATAAATGGAGAAAAGATTGAAGTTGTCAAAGACTTCACATTGCTTGATTCTACAATCGATGCCAATGGAAGCAGCAGTCAGGACATTAGATGACTTACAGTACTGGGCAAGTTGGCTGCAAGGGACCTCTTTCAAGTGCTGAGGCGCAGTGATGTCTCCTTGAGGACTAAGGTGCACCTGACACAAGCCATGGTATTTTCAATCGCCTTGTATGCATGTGCGAACTGGACAATGAATAAGGAAGACTGAAGAAGAGTTGATGCTTTTGAGTTGTGGTGCTGGCGAAGAATGCTGAGAGTACCGTGGACTGCTAAAAGAACTAACAGGTCTGTCCTGGAAGAAGTGCAGCCAGAATGCTCCTTGGAAGCGAGAATGGCCAGACTTCTTCTCCCCTTCTTCTTCCAGACCATTCCCTGGAGAACAATGTCATGCTTGGTAAGGTGGAGGGTCGACAAAAGAGGGGAAGGCCCTCAACGAGATGGATTGACATAGTGGCTGTAGCAATGGGCTCAAGTATAGCAAGGATTGTGGAGCTGGCGTGGGACCAGGCGGTGTTTCGTTCTGCCGTGCATAGGGTCACTATGAGTCGGAGACACGACTCGATGGCACCTAACAACAGCAATACTTTGGACTTTGGAAGTTATCTTTGGCCCTTCCCTCTCATTTCCTTGCCCCCAAACTCAGCCACCTACAAGTCATGCTGATAAATTCTCTGGTGTTTCTCACTTTCATTCTTTTTCTTCCATTCTTCTCTTGCTCCTTTCACAGCTGTCGTAAATCATAGCAACAAATTTTGCCTGTGGTCTTACTCCTCCTCTCTAATCCATTCTCCATACTCTTAAAATATAGGAGTGATTATTTCACTCCCTTGCTTAAAGCCCTTCACTTATTTTCCATTGCCTTCAAGATGAAGTCTAGACCCCTTAACATGATTTATAAGGCCAGCAGTGATACAGCTCTTTGCTTAAGTATCCAGCCTCATCTCTTGCCATTCTTCTTGTATTCTGTGTTCCAAACATAGTGATCCCCCCCCCCCCCACTTCATCAAACATGCTGTGTTCTTTCTTGTCTCTGGGCTTTTGTACACATTTGTTTTTGTTCTCCTGGAGAGCATTATTCCTCTGCCCATTGTGGTGTACCTCTACCACTCCTACCCTACCCCTGGCTTCAGCTTTCTTGACTGACAGGAGAGCTTAGAGGTCATTTGGGAAAGTCTTCCTTTACCTGCCAAGTCAGTTAATTTTGATAAGTATTCTGTTAGCACCTTTATTTCCTTTATCATTGTTTTTATCACAGGTAGTCATAACTTATTATTTAATAATCCCTGCACAAGGTTAAAAAGTTTCATGAGGCAAGGATTATATCACTCTTGTTCATTGATAATCCTTAGGATTTAGCACAGTGCCTAGCACATACAGGATTCGTGAATGATTAAACCACTCTTACCCTAAGTAGTGTACCATTTGCTTGAATGATGAAGTTCATACCTCTCAAGACTCGATGTATTTTCATCTTTCTTTTCTTGGCAGATTCCCCCTACTTCTCCCGTAAACTTATTTCCATGCAACCCTCCCCCAACCCATCCTGTGCTTCCTCTCCCCATTCCTCAGGTTCTCTGGCCAAAGTGGATTGTCAACTTGTTTTTGTTTGTTTTTAATCTATTACTTGAAAAGCATTTTAGAAAATTGAAAAAAAAAACCAGATAAATCAAAAGAACAATGTCAAGTCCCCTTATAATCCCAATTCCCTGAGATCATTATTGATAAGATTTTCCAGCTTAAAGTGAAAAATGTGGTCATATCAGCTCCCTTTCTAAATCAGTAAATCCAGTATCTCTACCTTGGACCTTCTCTCCTCCTGTCCCTGGAGACTTAACACAGACCATTGGAGTCAATTTGACCCAAAAGCCAAATAGAGTGAGAGTTCATAGTCACTTCATGGACTGCAAGATGTCCCTCACTTAGATTCCAGAATTACAGCTTTGTTAGCAGATACATAGAGCTCTGGTGCTGTAGAGCCTAAGGCATTTGACTGTTAACTAGAAAGTTGGAGGTTCAAACCTAGCAGCCACTCCACAGAAGGAAGACTGGACAGTCTACTTCCATAAAGATTTATTGCCTCAGAAACCCAAAGGGGGTCCCTATGAGTTGGAATCGACTCAGTGGCAATGAGTTTTGTGTGTGTGTGTGTGTGTGTGTGCATATACACATGCTTAGCCATTATCCCCAAAGCTCAAGAATATGTTAGGTAGATGAGTCCAAAAGGACTTGTACCCCTAATCTCTTGCTGTATTGGAATCTGGGGAGAGTGACTCAACCCTGGAGGTAGTTTCCCCTGTTTGTGTCAGGTTAGCAGGTTGCTGTGAGTTCCAGGGACCCACACTGAATTCACACAGGTCCTAGATCTGTAGTAGGGTGACTTCTCAGTTCTAGCAGATAGAATGCTCGTCGATGTAATCTTGGGAGCCCTTTCTAAATCTAGGATCATGCAGAGAGTAGAGCTAGTGCCTTTCAAAGGATTATGGCATTTGGGATAATGGGCATCTTGGTGGGGGCCATCATGAACTGAAGTTTAGCACCCTGCCCTTTTTTTTTCTGGAATGTATAATCCACCAGGGCCTTACTATATAATCTTCAACAGAGAGAGAGGCCTTCCAGAACATGTCTGAGATTTAATTTCTTACCAATCCTAGAAAGTAAGGTTTTGTAGCCAAGTTTAGTTTGATTTAGGCAGATATGACGTTTTTCACACCAGAGTGTTGTGGAACAAATGCACATTTGTTTTGTTGGGCTGTATCACTCCATTTAATTGTTGTCAGTCTATAGGTGAAAACTATGTTCTTTCTCAGGACAACCAAAAAAGAGAAAAAACCCATCCAGTCAATTCTGACTCACAGTAATCCTATGTGCTACAATGTAGAACTGTTCTTAGGACCAACTTGTTTTTAAATGTTTCTCCATGCTTTTGTTTATGATATTCCTAGTTTCTTTTCTTTTAACTTTTCACTTGATAAAATCATGTTTTGTTTTGTTTTTTTTAATGTGATTTGGGTGAAGATTTACAGAGCAAATTCACTTTCCATACAGCAGTTCACATATACTTTGTCTCATGACATTGACCACAGTTTACCACAATGCAACAGCTCCCCTCTCACTTCCTCCCCATAGTTACCTCTTCCCAGTGTCCATCCCTCCATACACTCCTGCCCCCTGAGCTGTCTCCCTGTGCATAAGCAGCCCTTTTTTCTCCCAAAATCATGGTTTTTTTTAAAGATCTGTTATTAGATAGTTGCCACTGAATTGGTCCCAATTCATAGGATAACAGAATGTAATGCTGCTCAATCCTGTGCCATCTTCCTAGTTTTTGCTGTTTCAGCTGATTATTGCAGCTAGTATGTCAGTCCATCTCTTTGAAGATTTCCTCTTTTTTTTTCCTGACCCTCTATTTGACCAAGCATATTGTTCTTCAGGAGTTAGTCCTTCCTGATAACATATCCAAAGTATGTGAGATAAAGCCTTGGCATATTCTCTTCTAAAAAGAATTCTGACTGTACTTCTTCCAAGACAGATCTGTTTATTTTTCTGGCCAACCTCACTGCCATGAAGTCAATTCCAATTTATAGCAGCCTTTTGGGGCAGAGAATAGAACTATCCCATAGGGTTTCCAGGGAGCTCTGGTGGCATAGTCCTTAAGACACTTGACTGCTAACCAGAAGGTTGGCAGTTCAAATCCACCAGCCACTCCTTGGAAGGAAGATTGGGCGATATACTTCCGTAATGATACTGCCTCAGTAACCTAAGGAGGGGTCGCTGAGTCGGGGAGGACTTGACGGCACACAACCACAACAACATAGGGTTTCCAAACCTGCAAATCTGTATAGAAGCAGACTGCCTCATCTTTCTCCTATGGAACATGATAGGTGCAAACCACAGACCTTTTGGTTAGCTGCCAAGTGTCTTAACCACTATGCCACTAGAGGTTTCTTCATTCTTTTGGCAGTCAGTAATCTTCACAAGCATATGAGGCCATTGAAAATACCATGGCTTGGGGCAGATGCACCTTAGTCCTCAAAGTGATGTCTTTGCTTTGCAACACTTTAAAGATGTCTTTTCCAGCACATTTTCCCAGTGAAATATGTCCTTTGATTTCTTGACTGCTGTGTCCATGAGCATTGGTGGTGGATCCAAGTAAAATTAAATCCTTGACAGTCCATTTATCATGATGTTTTTTATTGGTCCAGTTGTGAAGATTTTTGTTTTCTTTATGTTGAGGTGTAATCCATTCTGAAGGCTGTAGTCTTTGATCTTTATGAGTAAGTGTTTCAAAGCCCACTTCACTTTGACCAAGCAAGGTTGCATTTTCTGCATATTAGAGGTTGTTAATGAATCTTCCTCCATTCCTGATGCCATGTTCTTCTTCATGTATTATTTGCTCAGCATACAGATTGAATAAGGTATGGTGAAAGGATACAACTCTGATGCACACCTTCTGATTTTAATCCATGCAGTATTCCCTTGTTCTGTTCAAAGAACTGCCTCTTGATCTATGTATAGGTTCCACATGATTATAATTATTCTGAAATTCCCATTCTTTGTAGTGCTATCCATAACTTGTTATGATCCATGCATAGTTGAGCCTCTCCACAGTCAGTAAAACACAGGTAAATATCTTTGTGATGTTCTCTGCTTTCAGCCAAAATCCATCTGACATCAGCATTGATATTTCTCATTCCACCTTCTCTGACTCCAGGTTGAATTTCTGGCGGTTCCCTGATGTACTGCTACAACCACTTTTGAATTATTATCTTAAGCATAATTTTACTTGTGTGTTATATTAATGATATTGTTCGATACTTTCTATAGTCCATTGGATCATCTTTATTTGGAATAGGTATGTATATGGATCTCTTCCAGTCAGTTGGCCAAGTAACTGCCAAATTTCTTGGCATAGATAAGTGAACGCTTCCAGTGTTGCATCTATTTGATGAAACATCTTACTTGGTATTTCATCAATTACTGGAGCCTTGTTTTTTGCCAGTGCCTTCAGTGCAACTTGACCATCTTCCTTCAGTATCATTGTTTCTCAATCATATGCTTTCTCCTGAAATGGCTGACTATTGACCAGTTCTTTTTGGTATAGTGACTGTGTATTCCTTCCCTTTTCTTTTGATGCTTCCTTCATTGTTCAATATCTTGCCCATACCAAACCAAATCAAACCCACTGCTGTTGAGTTGATTCTGACATACTTTAGGACAGAGTAGAACTGCCCCATAGGGTTTCCAAGGCTGTAAATTTGTACAGCAGCAGACTGGCTCATCTTTATCCCTTGGAGTGGCTGATGGGTTCAAACCACTGACCTTTTTTGCTTAGGAGCCGAATATTTTAACCAATGTGCCACCAGTGCTTCATTATTGTGATTTGAGGCTTGAATTTTTTTCTTCAATTCTTTCAGCTTGAGAAATGCCAAATCTGTTCTTCTCTTTTGGTTTTCTAACTCTAGAAAACATTTCACATCTCTTTATAATACTTAAGGGAGCTCTGGTGGTGTAGTAGCTAAGGCCAGAAAGCTGGCAGTTCAAACCCACCAGGCACTCCTTGAAAGGAAGATGGGGCAGTCTACTTCCGTAGAGGTATTGCCTCAGAAACTCAAGAAGGGGTCACTGTGAGTAGGGACTGACTCGATGGCAGTGAATTTGGTTCTTTTTTTTTTTTTTTTGGTTTATAATACTTTGTCTTCTCTACCTGCTCTTTGAAATCTTCTGTTCAGCTCTTTCAGTTCATCATTTCTTCCTTTCACTTTAGCTTATCTGTATTCTTCAAGAATAAGCTTCAGAGTTTCTTCTGACATGCATTTTGGTCTTTTTCTTCTCTTCTTTTTAATGACTTTTTGCTTCATGTATGATGTCTTTCATGTCATCCCATATAAATCATCTGGTCATCAGTCATTAGTGTTCAGTGCATCAAATCTATTGTTAAGATCTCTAAATTCAGGTGGGATGTTCTCAAGGTTGTACTTTGGCTCTGTGAACTTTTAATTTTCCGTTTTAGCTTGAACTTGCATTTGAACAATTGATGGGCTCTTCCGCTGTCAGTCCTCAGCCTTTTTTTTTTTTTTTAAATTGTGATTTGGGTGAAAATTTACAGAGCAAATTCACTGCCTATACAGCAGTTTACATATACTTTGTCTCATGACATTGAGCACAGTTTACCACAGTGCAACAGCTCCCCTCCCACTTCCTCTCCATAGTTGTTACCACTTCCCAGTGTCCATCCCTCCATACTCTCCTGCCCCCTGAGCTGTCTCCCTGTGCATTAGCAGCCCTTCCTTCTCCCATGATTGTTCTCTCCAGGGCGTGTGTCTACTTGAGGTAAATGTTTAACTCACATGCCTGTACTTTGTTTCCTCAGCCTTGTTTTGACTGATAATATTGAGCTTCTCCATTGCCTCTTTCCACAGATGTAGTTGATTTGATTCCTGTGTATTCCATTTGGTGAAGTCCACGTGTATACTACACCCAAACCAAACCCACTGCCTTTGTGTCCATTCCCACTCTTAGCAACCCTGTTGGACAGAGTAGAACTTCCTCATAGGGTTTCCAAGGCTATAAATCTTCATGAGAGCAGACTGCCACATCTTTCTCTGCTAAGCAGCTGGTGGGTTTGAACCACTGACTTTGGTTTCTAGCTGAGCGCTTAACCACTGCTCTATCAGAGTTTATCTTCATATGTATTGTCACTGTTAATGTTGTTTAAAAAAGCTGTTTCCAAAGAATACATTGTTGGTTTTGCAAAATTCATTTTTTTTTTTAAATTTTATTGTGACTTGAGTGGAAGTTTACAGAGCAGATTCATCTTCCATACAGCAGTTCACATACACTTTGTCTCATGACATTGACTGTAATGTCCCACAGTGCAACAGCTCTCTTCCCACTTCTCCCCATGGCTACTTCTTCTCTGTGTCCTTTCCTCCCATATACTCTTGCCCCCCAGCCTGTCTCCCTGGGCCTACACAGCCCTTCTATTCTCCCATGATTGATCTTTCCAAGGAGTATATCTACCTAATGTAAATGTTCAGCTCATATGCCTCTTTTGTTTGGCTGGAAGCCACAGAAGTGGGTTCAATTCCAGACCTGAAGGGCAGCTAGGGGCCATTGTCTCAGAGGTTCCACCAGGCTCTGTTAGACCAACAAACCTGGTCTCTTTTTTCTCTTAGGATTTTGAGTTTTGTTCTACATTGTTCTCCCGCTTTATCCGGGATCTCACATGTAGATCCCCCTCCAAGTGGTTGACAGTGGTAGCCGGGCACCATTTAGTTCTTCTGGTCTCACAGTCATATAGGCTGAGGATCACATGGTGTACCAGTCCCTTGGACTGATTGTTTCCGTATGTCTCTGCTTTTCTTCATTCTTCTTTGCTCTGGCCGAGGAGAGACCCATCGTGGATCTAGATGGCAGCTTGCTAGCTTTTAAGATCCCAGTCACTACTCGCCAAAGTAGGAGGTGGAACAATGTTTTGTACAGTATGGTATGCCAATTGAGCTTGATGTCCCCTGCAACCATGATCCCAAGCCCACAGGTCCAACTACTTCCTCCCTCTGGGTAGTTGCCTGTGGCCAAGAAGTGACTATAACCTTGTCTCTTGTCAGCTCTAATACATACTTAGAAATTCCCACAGAACATACAGATACACTTGTAGAAATATTGTTTGCCAACCCTGTACATAGTCATGGGCACACTTCACCCTGCATAGGCATACCTAATCGTTCGGCCTGTCCACCCATCTGTCCAACTGTATATCCATGTTTGCCATCACTGACAATGCAGTACTGTGTGAAAACGGGTTCATTTTTGTTGCCTGTACCTCCCTTTGTTAAATTTGCCAGTGGTTTGTCAATTTTATTGACCTTTTCAAAAAACCAACTTCTGGTCTTGTTGATTTTTTCTATAGCCCTTCTATTTTCTGTTTCATTGATTTCTGCTCGAATCTTGATTATTTCCTTCTT
>NW_006921627.1:5474978-5532523 GCF_000298275.1 Orycteropus afer afer
TCTTCTGTGTCTGTGTTAATTGGTTTCCCTTTTCTTTGTTGAAGAGGGTCTGTGCAATCCTTCTGCCTAGTCCGCCATCTTGCCCCGCCTCTCTGTTGCCTGTACCTCCCATGCACCTGTCTATGTCTGCCTCTTCCTCAGTTGGTTTTGCAAAATTCTTTCTTATTATGCAATATCCCATGTCTTTTCTATCACAAAGGCCATGTTTTCCAAGTATCAGTGATTATTTTTTGTTTCCAACTTTCGCATTCCAATCACCAGTAATTATCAGTGGATCTTGATTCATGTTTGATCAATTTTAAACTATAGAAGTTGGTAAAAATCTTTAACTTCTTCATCTTTGGCATTAGTGGTTGATGTTCAATTTGAATAATAGTTATATTAACTCATCTTCCTTGTAGGTATATGGATATTATCCTATGATTGACAGTGTTGTATTTCAGATAGATCTTAAAATGTTCTTTTTGATGATGTATGTGACTCTGTTCCTCTTGAATTTTCATTCCTAGTATAGTAGCCTATATGATTGTTGTATTCAAAATGGCTAGTACCAATCCATTTCAGCTCAGTAATGCGTAGGATATCAATTTTCAAGTGTTCCATTTCATTTTCGACAACTTCCAATTTTCCTTGATTTGTACTTTGTATAATCCATGTTCTGATTATTAATGGATGTTTGCAGCTGTATTGTTTCATTTTGAGTCATGCCACATCAGTAAATGAAGGTCCTGAAAGCTTTACTCTAGTCACGTCATTAAGGTTTGCTCTACTTTGAGAAGACAGCTCTTTCCCAGTCATATTTTGAGTGCCTTCCAACCCGAGGGGTTCATATTCTGGCAGTATATCACACAGTGTTCCACTGCTATTCATAAAGTTTTCACTGGCCAGTTTTTTCAGAAATTAGATTGCTAACTTCTTCCTCCCAGTCTGTCTTAGTCTGGAAGCTCTTCTGAAACTTGTCTACCATGGGTGACCCTGCTAGTATTTGAAATATTGGTGACATAGCTTCCAGATCACAGCAGCTCACAAAGCACACAAAGCATGACAGATGACTGCCTATTTTTCTAGGCAGAATTAATCACTACCTTTCTTAGTAGTGTTTCCATCATAATTTTCCTTAGTTCCTGTTTTGGTTCTTTAGTGCTGCTATAACAGAAATACCACAAGTGTATAACTTTAACAAACAGGGATTTTTGTTACAGTTTAACCCCTAAACTCTTAGAGTTTAGGGGGCTAGAAATCCAAGTTTGAAGTGCTAGCTCTAGGGGCTAGGTGACCTTGGGCTTTAGCTCTGCTTCTTGCTCCTGGCACACTGAAGCTGGAGGTGTCTCTTAAGTGGCTGCTGGATGCTGATTCTGACAAACCCAAGGTCAACAAGTAAAATGGCACAGTCCCAAAATTACCATGCAGCATGGCAGGCCACTAGTGCAAGTCCAGAAATAGTCCCAGGATCGGCATACAACATGGCAGGCCACTGAGATGAATACTTGGCCAAATGCAGGATCCAGATGTCCCGAAAAGCTTAGAGACCTTCAACACTTCTCCTTACATACTGGAAGAAGACTCCATCCCTAAGGCAGCTACTCAGCTGCTCACAGGAGATTCTGCCATGGAGTTGATTACCAGTCTTATCATAGGGAATAACTACATCCAGCTGCCCAGCTACTCAAAACCAGGCCCAGCCAAGCTGACACACAACCTTAACTACCACAGTTTCTAATATAAGTACAATGGTTTTTTGCATTCTGATTAGTTGAGGATAAGGTCTATGTTTTTGTATATCTTTGTATTATAACTATGTCTTAATGTCATTGAATTAAATGTACTTGGTCAACATTAAGGGATATCTAGTCTCTTGTTTTTTACATTGCTATCTAATTTGCATCTCTTGACAACCTCAGGTATTCTGGAAAACTAGGCTAGAGGTAGTATAGTGTAGTGAAAACAGCATGGGATCTGAAACTCATTCTGAATCCATATTTCTGTAAGGTGGCAATAAAGATAATAGCTGCTTTGCCTCTTTGAAAGGAACTTTGGTGGTGTAGTGCTTAAGGCATTTGAGTAACCAAAAGGTCAGTGGTTTGAACCCACCAGCTGCTTAATGGAAGAAAGATGGGGCAGTCTACTTTGGTAAAGATTTACAGCCATGAAAACCCAATTGGAGGTCACTGTGAGTTGGAATTGACTTGATGGCAGTGAGTGAGTTGCCTTCTTGATAGGACTGTGGTAAGAATGAAATAAAATCATGTATATGAAAGTTCTTTATACACATTCTAAAATATTAACTAAATATGGGTAGCAATTGGACTTTTCCTCATATATCTACCTATTTTTATATTCTTTTAGACCAAGGCACAGCGTGGCAAGTTTAGAAAGCATTGTGAACGAAGCTAAGAACATTCCAGCCTTTCTGCCCAATGTGTTATCCCTGAAAGAAGCTTTACAAAAGGCTCGAGAATGGACAGCCAAAGTAGAATCTATTCAGGTAAGGAAATAGTATCCTAGTATTTAGGTCATAGCTGTCTCACAGATGAATCCTTTAACTAATTCTTTGATTAAAATAACCATAATAAAATAATTATAAATCAAAACCAAACCCACTGCCATTAAGTCGATTCCAACTCATAGTGACCCCCATTGGGTTTCCGAGGTGGTAAATCTTTATGGAAGTAGATTGCCCTGTCTTCCTTCCGCAGAGTGGCTGGAGGATTTGAAGTGCCGACCTGGTTAGTAGTCAGATGCCTTACGCACTACACCATCAGAGCTCCTTAAAATAATTATAGTACTAAAAATTTACTTATTATTCCTCCCAATTTTGTAATTCAAAATAATTATCACCTATTCAAACATTAGGAGCTCTGGTGGCATAGTGCCTAAAGTATTTGACTGCTAATCAGAAGGCTGGCGATTCAGACCCACCAGTCACTCCTCAGAAGGAAGATTGGACAGTCTACTTCCGTAGTGATACTGCCTCAGAAACCCAAGGAGGGATCGCTATGAGTCACATACGACTCGACAGCAGTGAGTATTCAAAAATTACTTAAATCTGTTGACTCTCAGCCTTGAAATATGAGGGAATAAGCTATTTAACTCTTAGCAATAGGGAGTTTGTTCCATGCTGTATTATTTGCATCTTTTTTTTATGTGCATAAATTACATTTACAAGAGGCAGAAAAAACAAGTGAAGTTAACATTTATTGAATACCACAATACTTATGGTAATGTTCTAGGTGTTCCAGAAATTTAAGGTATGATTGTAAAGATGAATAGGGTATGACATTGGCCCTTAAATTGTATATTTGTAGTTGGAGACGTATGTCAGACATTGTTCAGGTTACCTAGTGCCGCTCTGACAGGAATATACCACAAATGGGATGGCCTTAACAAATAGGAGTTTATTCTCTTACAATTTGGAGGCTTTAAGTCTGAGTTCCAAGTTCCAAGCTCTAGGGGCTGGGTGAAAGCCCCTCAGCCTTAGGCTTCAGCTCTGCCTCCAGCTCCCTGCCCACTGAAGCTGGAAGCATTTCTTCACTCAGACAGCTGCTGGCTGCTGAGACTGAGAAGCCCAAGGTTGACAAGAAAAAGGCACAGTCCCAATGTTACCAAACCACACGGCAGGCCATTAATTTAAGTCCGTTATACATTCCAAGGTCAGCAGAGCATGGCAGGCTGCTGAACAATGACACGGCTACATGCAGGGTCCAAGCATGCCATAGGCTAGAGATCATTCCCCAAGGCTTCTGCTTGTATTCAGGAAGCAGACCGCATCCCTAAGACAGCTACTCAGCTGCTCACAGTAGATTCCACCATGGAGTTGATTACTAGTCTCATCATGAGGAATACTACATCCAGCTGCCCAGCCACTCAACCAGACCTAGCCAAGTTGACATGCAAACTTAACTACCAAAGTCAAATCAGAATGAACTAAGTGATACAGATGAAAGTGTGCTTGAATATATGGTTATTTCTTCTGAATTATAAAAACCATTAAAGTAAGGAGACATCATTTTCCTGCTCAGATAATGCCTGTTTCACAATTGAATTCTTTAAACCTTTAATTTTTTTTTTTGGTTGTATAGAATATACACAGAACATAAACTATTTCAGCAATTTCTCTATGTACAATTCAGTGACATTGATTATATTTTTCACATTGTACGACCTAATTTTTAGATTAAAATGATTGTAATAAAATATAGTATTAAAACTTCACTTATCCTGCCACTTGTTTTACAATTCAAAATAAATATTATCTATTCAAATAGTATTGATTAAATAAATACTCTTTACTGCAGAAGTATATGCAAAGAAAAAGGAAACCAACTTTTTTTTTTTTACCAAACTGCTGTCCTAAGAAAGAGCATACTCTAGATGTCAAGTTCTAATGACTTCTTTTACTTTTTTGTGGTTTACTTCTCTGAGACCTGCTTAGCTGCTACTGTTTCTCTTCTTTTTTTGTTTGTTTTTTGTTTTTTAAAGTTTTTTTGATTTTCACCGGGATAGCTTTTCTATTTGACCTATTTCAGCCAATTGGTTGGCCTTAAGTGTCTGATAATCTTCAGTTGGCTGTTTGTTAATTAAAGGATTGAATCGACAAGAATAGGTAGCTGTCATATGTTTCCTTCTAGTAGGAGGACTAGGAGGACTAGGAGCTCTGGTAGCATAGTGCCTAACGCACTTGACCGCTAACCAGAAGGCTGGAGGTTCAAACCCACCAGCCACTCCTTGAAAGGAAGGCTGGGCAATCTACTTCCATAGTGATACCGCCTTGGAAACCCAAGGAGGGGTCGCTGTGAGTCAGATCCTACGCAGCGGCACATAACAACAACAGTAGGAGGACTGACTTCTAGGCTCTAAGTAAGTGAACAGGTTCTGTTGACAAGCAGACTTATCTTTATGATAAATGGGTTACAGGCAAGCTGTGTCTGGGCTTAGCCAGAAGGTATTTTATAGTAAAATGGCTATACATGTAGTGGCCAGTGTATAACATATTTAAGTTATAATGAACCACATTTATGACCATCTCTTGGGGGGCATCTTATCATTAGTAATATGTACTATTATAATGTTAAAATATATTTATAAGTTTATATGTAACATTTCCAGCCCCCAAGACAGCGATCAGATTTATGAGGATACTGATCATAAAAGGCAATGATAATGAGAACTAAAAGAAAAAAGAAAATGAAGTATTCAACTTACATTAGAGCCAACTTATAACAAATTGTTGGAATTGAACCCCATCTGAAGTTGAGGACTACCTGTAGTTGAACACAAGAAGGAATAATAGTAAATCTGAGCATTCTTTTCTATTCCAGTTAGCCATCTATTCCTATCCTAGTATCATAGTGATTTAAATAAATCACTGTAATATCTAGTAAGCTTAGAACCTCCTTGTTCTTTTTAAAAATTTAGTTAGGCTTCTTGCTTATTTATTTTTCTAGATGTTTCAGTGTGTCTACCAAAGTATAAATTTACAGGCAAATGTGTCAGTTAAAACATGGGAAATAACCTTTTAGTGGAATGTTAACAGTTAGTGCTTAACATTGTACCTTGCCTTCATAAGCTGTGAATAACACTAAATGTTATGAGGATATTCAGTTTCTTATACATATGGCTGAGTATTATGCCTGCTAGAAGAAGCTTTATCTAGTAGTCAGAGGTACCACTCTGAATTACTGTACAGTTTGTAGGCTGCCCACCCACTTCAGGTGTTTTAAGTCCCTGAATAGATTACTTGCTAATGATAATCCTCTCACCTTCTGTAATGACTCAATTATTTAGTAAATTTAAAGTAGTATATAAATTCTATAACCAATAATGACTTCATTCCCTGAAATAAAATTGAAGCATTATGACTTGGAAGGAAAACAATCATTCTCCTCTGTACTTAAACTACATAAAATTGAGGTGATTATCAGAACAAAAATACTGCTTTGTAATTGTTAGAAAAATTGTGAAAGATTTCAAAATGGCAAAAGAGATTACTGGCTTTTCTTTTAGTAGGATACTGGATGTTGTCTAGCAAACCCTCTAGGATTATCTGATTGTAGAGCTGTTTGCCTTAGGTTTTTATTTTTAACTATTTTACTACTCTATCAGTTACTAAAAAAAAAAAAAAAAAGATGATAGTTAAACAAATGAATCATGTCCATAGAAAGGCAAGGAAATTTATTATAGTGGTACATGTGATTTCCACATGTGGAAAGGATGATTTTAAACATTAATTTTGTTGTACTATATGCTATTAAAAGGAGTCTTGGTGGTACATTTCTTAAGTGCTTGGCTGCTAGTCAGAGAGTTGGTAGTTTGAACCTACCCAGTGGTTCCACAGGAGAAGAGGCCTGGCGATCTGTTCCCGTAAAAATTAAAGCATAGGAAACCCTATGAGGCAATTCTGCTGTTATCCTATAGGATTGCTGTGAGTCAGAATCAGTTTACTGGCACACAACAGCAGCAACAACACATGATATTAAACAGTTTTGTTTTTATTAAAAAAAGAAAAAACAAACTCACTGCCAACTCATAGCAACCCTCCTTGGGTTTTTGAGGTGGCAGTAGATTGCCCAGTCTTCCTTCTGAGGAGTGGCTGGTGGGTTTGAACTGCCAGCCTTCTGATTAGCAGTCAGATGCCTTAGGCACTACACCATTTCCTCATTCATAACCACATTTATATATGTCTGTTCTTCAGATTGCCCTTTGAGCTGGTTTTAACATCTTAATGACTTCCTCATTAATTAGTAAAATAAAATCTTTGTCATGTTCATTTAAACATTTTAACACACACATTTTTATAGAACATTGGAAATTATATTAATTCAATAGCCGCAATTCAAGCTTAAATAGTAACACTTAATTAAAAATATGAACATTAAAATCTTTATAAAACTTTCCAACAGCGTATTGCCAGACTCCACAAGGTACCCAATTACATGAAAATATACTTTTGTTTTTCAGAGTGGGAGCAACTATGCTTACTTGGAGCAACTGGAGAGCTTGTCTGCTAAAGGACGGCCTATCCCTGTGCGTCTTGATGCACTGCCCCAAGTGGAATCACAAGTAGCAGCAGCACGAGCATGGAGAGAACGGACTGGGAGGACCTTTCTGAAGAAGAATTCTAGCCATACATTGTTACAGGTAAGGAGTAGTTTTGTTCTATATACACATAATTCAGTAGTCTCATCAGCATTTGATAATTTAGCAGCCATAGATAATAGTACTATTGGTGAGGGTTATTTTTAATTTATCTGGTGGCAGGTTTACAAGTGCTTCCTATTAGGTAGTATCATGTTACTTGAAATCCAGAGCCTTAAGCAGACTCATTTCTGGTTTGTCTTATGCTAAGTCGAGAAAAGACAATCATCCTGGATTTATTTCTACTATTATTGGACTCTGTCACTGAGAGATCTTATTTCTTAGAAGCACAAATTGAATATTCACCATCCTTTCCATCTTGAGCAGTTGAATGTAAGACTTTGGAATAAGACCGAAGACTTTGGAATAAGATTAGTCTCAGTTTGAGGACTGGCTCCCTAATTAACTAACCCTGTATCCTAAGCTAAGTTTATTTCTGACCCTCAGTTTCCCTTGTTTATAAAATGAGAATAATCCCTATTTCATAGGGTTGTTGTAAAGAATGAATGAATTAAATAACAAATGCTGGCGAGGTTGTGGAGAGATAGGGACTCTCATACACTGCTGGTGGAACTGTAAAATGATAGAACCATTGTGGAAAGCAGTATGTCGATTGCTGCAAAAGTTGGAATTAGAAATACCATTTGACCCAGCCATTCCATTACTAGGTATATACCCTAAAGAAGTGAGAGCCATAACAAGAACAGATAAATGCACACCCATGTTCATCACAGCACTATTTACAATAGCCAAAAAATGGAAACAACCCAGATGTCCATCAACTGAGGAATGGATAACCAAACTATGGTACATACACTCAGTGGAATACTATGCAATGCTAAAGAATAATGTAGAATCTGCAAAACACCGCATAACATGGATGAACTTGGAGGACATTATACTGAGTGAAATAAGTCAGTCACCAAAGAACAAATATTGTTTTAGTCCGTTATTGTAAAAGTTAAGGAGAGGTTTATCTATAGAAGGAAATTTTCTTTGTTGGTTACCAGGGGTGGGAGGGGAGGGGAGGGAACGCTGTTAGATAGACAGAGATAAGTATTGATTTGGGTGAAGAGAAGGGCAGTGTACCAAATGTGAGTGACCAATATGACAGCATTGAGGATGAGAAAGACATAGAGGAGTACATAGGAGGTACAGACAACAAATATGAACCTTTTTGTACATACAGTACTGCATTGTCAGTGAAGGCAAACATGGGTATATGGATGGGTAGATGGGTGGACAGGCTGAACTATTAGGTATGTCTATGAAATGGTCAATGTATCCAAGAACATATATAGGGTTGGCAATGGTCCTATAGGTTTATGTGAATGATCAGAATTCCCAAGTGTATAGTAGAGCTTACAAGGGGGCAAGGTTGTGGTCACAGCTTGGTCACAGCCAGCTACCCAGAGGGACCGAGTAGTTGAACCTGTGGGCTTGGGACCATAGTCGCAGGGGACATCAAGCTCAGTTGGCTTAACATACTATACAAAACATTGTTCCACCTCCTACTTTGGTGAGTAGCAACTGGGATCTTAAAAGCTAGCAAGCTGCCATCTAGATACAACAATGGGTCTCTCCTTGTCCAGAGCAGAGAAGAATGAAGAAAACCAAAATTCATGGAAACAATTAGTCCTAGTGACTGGTACACCATCAGATCTGCAGCCTATACGACTTTGAGACCAGAAGAACTAGATGGTGCCCAGCTACCACTGTCATCCACTTGGAAGGGGATCTGTGTAGGAGATCCTTGATAGAGAGGGAGAACAATATGGAACAAAACTCAGAATCATTTGGAGGGAAAAAATAAAAAAGGGGGAAGGGGACCAGGTTTGCTGGTCTGATAGAGCCTGGTGGAACCACTGAGACTATATAGGGCCCCTAGCTGCCCTTCAGGTCTGGAATTGAACCCACACTTGCAGTTTTTAGCCAAACAAAAGACAGGCAGATGAGTTGAACATTTACCTCAAGTAGATATACTCCTTGGAGAGAACAATCATGGGAGAAAGAAGGGCTCCTTATGCACAGGGAGACAGCTCAGGGCAGGAGTGCATGGAGGGATGGACACTGGGAAGAGGTTACTATGGAGAAGAAGTGGGAGGGGAGCTGTTGCATTGTGGTAAACTGTGGTCAATGACATGAGACAAAGTATATGTGAACCGCTGTATGGAAAGTGAATTTGCTCTGTAAATCTTCACCCAAATCACACACACACACACACAAAAGAATGAATTAATAAAGTCTTTAGGAGAGTTTCTGATGAGTGCTCTATAAATGATATATTTTATTATTTTCACTTTTAAGACTTTCTTGCTTTAAAACTAGAGTTCATATTTTGGTTTTATCTTTGTAGGTGCTAAGTCCCAGGACTGACATTGGTATATATGGAAGTGGTAAAAACAGGAGAAAAAAAGTAAAGGAACTAATAGAAAAAGAAAAAGATCTAGATCTTGAGCCTCTGAGTGATCTGGAGGAAGGACTGGAGGAAACCAGAGATACAGCCATGGTGGTAAGGCATCATGTAATAATGAATCTTGAGTTTACTTGGTGAATACAAAATTCTGTGAGGATATTAGCACATTGACTCTTTTATGTTTATCATTTAATCATTCTTTCCCGCCTCAGAGGAAGGAGCATCTCCGCATAGCTAACCTTCTAATCCGTAATCCAGACCTCATGCCTTTCTGGTACCTTGATCCCACAATTTCCCTCCTCACTTTCAGACATCTTCAAACATTCTCTCTGCACAGGTGCTTTCTAGCATAATTGGGACTTTTCTTCTGTAAGAAACCAAATAAAAGAATAATAATAGCAAAGATCACCTCCTCTCAGCTTTTCATTTTAATTCTTTTACTTGAACTATAGGTGGTCCTGAAGGCTTTGTCCCTGACACCCTGTTCTTAGAGGCACTTCAGATCTCATCTCCTTCCTTAACATTGCCTTAGCAACCTTGATGGGATTGACCTTTACACTTAGATCTCCATCAGTGACATCTCAACCTTTTAACCAGTATTGTATAACTAATCACAGTTAGGACATCTCACTGCAGCATCAGTTTTAGTATGTCAAAAACTGAAACTTATCACTTGTTATCTCTTTTCCCCTTAAACTCCCTTTCCCTGCCTTCTGCCCTCCCAAAAGCTTCATTTCTAACAGTTATACTTATCTTTTTCTTAGAAGTCATCTTTTAGTCCTTTCCTCTCTATCATCAGATTTATCCAGATGCTTGTGAGTACTTAAAATAATGATTTCAGGTAGGCAGCCTGGGTTCTGTTTGGGGCATTAAATAAAAAATATGTTAGACATAATGTCTGGATTTGCTTAAGTCGTATCATGTCATGGTACTGAGATGATTAAATATCAGCTGGATGATAGAACAGTTAGTTGATAATCAAAACAAAAAAGTGCTGATTAATGGGTTATATCAATATAAAAGGAAGCCTAGGATAATGTGGGAAAGTACTTTGCTTCATAACACTGTAAGGAAACCTAGGGGAAAAGGCAGTATTTAACAAGCATCTTTATACAACTGTTTTTATTTTTGCATACTTTATCTTTGATTTAATATTCATACATATTTCACATACTTTTTAATGTATTTGTAATCCAAGTATGCAAAAATTTTATTACCCAACTCAGCCCCAAAAAATTATTTGTATTTTTTTTCTCTCTCTGTTCTTTCATTTTAATAGTTGTCTAATGTTCCATCAGATTATCTGTAAGTTTCTGAAGAGATTCCAAATATTGAACATTTTGGCTGTTACTGAGTGCCCCCTATTTTAAAAAACAATGAAGTGGACTTCTTTGTGTAGCCTTCTTCTTCGAAATTATTTTCCTAGACTTGATTCTTAGAAGTAGAATTACTGGCTTAGAACTTAATAACACTTTGTAACTTTTAATTCTGTTTTGCTTTTCAAAGGGCATGTCCCAATTTAATGATATCAGTTGCTTTTTAAGATATATATCCTTTCTCTTAAGTAGCTTTCAGCAGTATAATGAGTACTCACTAAAATATGTGAAGCTGATGAGAATTATTAGAAGGACATATCTTTTTTTTTTTTTTTTCTTGAGGGGTGGAGGAATGTGTTAGGATTACTTGCTGCCTGAGTAAGTAGAAAGAAAATTAAAATGCATTTGGGCAATATATAGTAGTAGGGAATTGCATACACTAAGTAACTTGACGTGGCTGGTTCTCCCTACAAATGATCTGTTTTGAAGCCAGTGAAAATGATCTCTCGTTAAGAGTCTCCCTATCAAGCCAGTCTTGCCAGACATGTAGGACTGAAAATTAATTCAAAGTTGTTTCAGAGCAACCAGTGGTTTTAAAACAAAATACCTGAAGAATATTCATGATAATTAAATTCTGTTTGCTTTTATTTATTTTGTTGAAATTGAGTTGCTAAAAACACTCTTGTTATAATTGATTATTGAGTTTCATTATTTTACCTCCACAAGAATTGGAGGGGCCCTCTAGAAAAAACTAATGATTGATTTTATAGACCTTGTCTCGAGGGAATGAACTACATAGGGGTGAGGAACCAATATTCATTAAGTGTACATTGTGCATAGCACCAAGTTACGTGCTTTCATGTATTACCTATTTAATCCATAAAAACAACAAAATGAGGCTGATATTACCCTTATTTTTCAGAAAGCTGAAATTCAGAGAGTTTGTGTTGTGCCTCAGATCAGTAACCTTCAAGTAAAAGAGGCAAGCTTCATACCCAGATTGCTTGACTTCAGACCATGTTGTCTTTCTGTTATACCCCAGAAGAGTTCAAAATACTGTACTGATCTAAATGATCAAATACAATAACACTTTGCCCATTTCACCATTGAAGAATGTTTGTCCAAAAATTGCTAGGCTGCCTAAAATTTTAGGAAGTTGCTGACAGAACTGAGTTTTTTGTTTTTTTTTTTTAAAGGATAATTTTTTTGTCATCATGAGGCCACAATTTAGGCCAAGCCTTAAGGACTTGGTTTTTTTGGGATGTACTGAAATGACTCCTTTCAATTAAATACTTGTTGTATGCAGGTGGCAGTTTTCAAAGAACGGGAGCAAAAAGAGATTGAAGCTATGCATTCCCTCAGAGCAGCCAACCTAGCCAAGATGACAATGGTGGACCGCATAGAAGAAGTGAAATTTTGCATTTGCCGCAAGACAGCCAGTGGGTTTATGCTCCAGTGTGAGCTCTGTAAAGACTGGTTCCATAACAGCTGTGTTCCCCTTCCTAAATCAAGTTCTCAGAAAAAAGGGTCCAGCTGGCAAGCTAAAGAAGTAAAATTCCTTTGTCCTCTTTGTATGCGGTCTCGAAGGCCCAGGCTAGAGACTATCCTGTCACTTCTGGTATCCCTTCAGAAGTTGCCAGTACGGTTACCTGAAGGAGAGGCTCTACAGTGCTTGACAGAACGGGCTATGAGTTGGCAAGATAGAGCACGGCAGGCCCTAGCTACAGATGAACTGTCCTCTGCCCTGGCCAAACTGTCTGTGTTGAGCCAGCGTATGGTTGAGCAGGCAGCTCGGGAAAAAACTGAAAAGATCATCAGTGCAGAACTCCAGAAAGCAGCTGCAAATCCTGACTTACAGGCAAGTTTGATTTATATTGTTTTTGTATTTCATGGGATAGTATTTGTCAAATATCAATGGTAAATTAAATGTTTTACCAGTTGATTAGGAAGACAACAGTAACTTGCCAACAACTCTGTTATCTATAACATCTTTTTTTTACATACACCCATAGCGTTTTCTTTGGATATGTACCTATATCATTTTGGTGAAATATTACTTGGAAATACTGTTCAGGTGGACCCTGACATCATAATCAAATAATGTGATCTCTGCTAACTGCTGAGGAACTTAGCCCTTTGCAAGTTTATTACGTTTTGGTGGTGGTAAGCACATACTGGGAGCTCTGGTGGCTTAGTACCTAAGGCATCTGACTGCTAACCAGAAGGCTGGCGGTTCAAACCCACCAGCTACTCCTCGGAAGGAAGCTTGGACAATCTACTTCTATAGTGATACTGCCTCGGAAACCCAAGGAGGGGTCGCTCTGAGTTGGGTTCGATTCGATAGCAGTGAGTTTGGTTTTTTAAGCACATACTAATTACCCATGTTTGTTTAGTATGTCTTTCTGTTCATCTTATAATTATTTGTTGTTTAGGGACACTTACCTAGCTTCCAGCAGTCTGCTTTTAACCGAGTGGTTAGCAGCAGTGTATCATCTTCCCCTCGACAAACAGTGGACTATGATGATGAAGAAACAGATTCTGATGAAGACATCCGGGAGACATATGGCTATGACATGAAGGTAATTATATGTTGAAGTTTGAACAGATTATTTGCTGTCAGTATGAGCATTTTGGTAATGACACCACAGTGGTGAAGGAGCTCTGGTGGCATAGTGCCTAAGGCATTTGACTGCTAACCAGAAGGCTGGCAATTCAAACCACCAGCCACTCCTTGGCAGGAAGATTGAGCAATCTACTTCCGTAGTGATACCACCTCAGAAACCCAAGGAGGGGTTGCTATGAGTTAGCTCTGACTCGACGGTGGTGAGTTTGGTTTTTATTTAGTTTTGTTTTGTAATGGTGAAGAGGTTTTGGCAAGTTAGTTTTATTAGGATCCTATTGGCCCTTTCAGTGTCATTTCATGTCAGTTATAAGTCCGTATTTTGTCTTTTTACCTTATAATGACATCATCATCTGGGCAGAGTCCCTGCCAGGTCACAGTTAATCCATTGTTCTTTTTTATATTAATTTTAGTTGCTCTGATTAGAATTTTGCTTGTAATCAGGGAGTTCTTCCCTGATGTAAGAGACTGTCTCCACAGAGCTATGCAGAATATTTTCCCCCACTCCTTAACTGTCTTTTCTCTTTGTCTTTTGAGCTTGCAGATCAGGTAGGTATTACTCATTCTTAAGAGTGTGAACGCCATCAGAATTGAAACTTTGAAATAAAATTACGGGTCTGACTTGACGGCACATAACAACAACAATAACAACATCACAGACACTTACAACTTCAATGCTGGAAAATATCTCTCTCAAGATACAGATTTTTAATTCCAGGGGAAATTTTAGTGAAGGAATTTTCCATTATATGAATTAAAGATTTTAGAGAAGTTGACACTTTAATTAGCCTGTTGAAATAACCTTCTAAGGTGCTTGTTACCCAGAAGTTAAATACCTCTTTGTATTTATAAAGTTATATAGGATGAGCAGGAGCAGCTAAAGGGAATGCAGCCTATGCCAGGTATAAATTAGTTAGCTTTTTACTTGAATACTAGAAATGCTTGTTTGCCACTGCTTAGAAGCCTTTATTATTTATATTGTTTCCTTTCTAACACATTAAATATCAATTACTCTGGAATTGCTAAACATGGTAGACTTTGCTTGGAAGCCGATTGGTATTATGTGAAAACAAACATTGCAAATTAATATGATCTTCATTCGGGGCTATGGATCAAAACTGTGATTTGATATGGTTGTACAGAGTAGTCCTCTTTATTTAAAATGTATACGGAAGTCTTAGTTTATAGCCTCTTCTATAGTAGGAAGTACTAGTAGGATAGAAAAGTAAAATTATCTTAGAGTGTTAACAGTGCATTTGATAGAAGAGTAGAAGAATGGTGGTAAGAGTTAGGGTAGTTCAAGGTCAAATTTACCTTGATGTTGGTAAAACAAAATTATAGTCCTCAGCATTTTCCCATAGTGAAAGTATTTACTGTGTTATGAAATATTTATTTGCCAATTTATTTACAGTTGGCTTAGTGATTTTCGCCTTTATATATTGTCCTCTGATTATGACTATCACTTCAGACTTAAAATAATTTCAATTTAATGTATTTGCTTGACATACCCCCTACCGTAGCTTTAGGAAGAAGAGTAGATAGTTATGTAGTAAGATAAAATCAACCATTTATCTTAGTTACCATAACATTTAGATGTTAAGACAGATGGTGTATATTTTGTATTGTTTGATTACTTTATTTTGCATGTTATATCCTGTGATCACCACTAAAATACTTTGAGCAACAATCCAAGAAATTTATTACTTTGTGTCACTTAAGAAAATATATATTTAATGAAGCAAAAGCTGTTACAGATCTTTTGGGATTGTGATTGGGATAACTTTCGCATACCCATATGATTATTGCCTTTTAAGTCATGTTGTTTACTTTTACTGAAGCCATCCATCCATATTACAGTTTTTCTTTTTCAAATGCATAAATGTATAGAATTGCACACCATAAAGCAGTATGTAGAATAGTAGTAGCTATTATTTCTCAAGAAGTTACTTCGTATATCTTGCTAACTGCTGATGTAGAGAAAGTTAAGTTGAACACTTATATGTATATTCTTTCACTTTTTCCACCCTGGTTAGTATTTGGGTGGCTAGAGCTTTGATTGAAATAGAGTAGAGTTTGTCTGAGACTTTTGCTCACTTACTACCAGATAAGTTGGATAACATACACATTTCTCACTGAGACCATTCTTCTTTCCTACAGTTTTGCCGTTAGTGAGACTGACTTGTAATTTTCCTTCTTAGTAGCCTTTTTTAATGCTTACTATTTTTCTAGCTTTTATCCTTTACTTAAAATATTTAAAACTGTTTTTTCTTTGTAAAGTTTTGAGTTTATTCACAGGCACATACATAGAGAAAAATGCATAAATCATGACTGCGTAACTCAACAAAATATATCAAAGTGAATAGAAGTGTATAATTAACACCCAGATCAAGAAATAGAATATTAACAAGCACCCTAGAAGTACCTCAGTGTCCCCTCTTAGTTACCTCCTCTCAAAGGTAATGACCATCCTCTGTAGTCATCACTGTATACTAATTTTGCCTGCATTTGAACTTGATAAAAGTGAAATCATACATCATACTTCTTTAGGTCTGGCTTCTTTAATTCCACATTGTGAAATTCATCCATGTTTTTCTGTGACCATAGGACAACAGACTACCAGTTGGATTTGGCCCATAGGCTGTAGTTTGCCAGCCTCTGCTTTACCTGCTGCCAGGAGGGAGGAGATGGTTAGCGAAAATTAAAAGGCCAGAACAGTGAAAAGGGATTTGCTGTTTCTGTTTCATCCTCTATTGTTATCATCGCCTGAATTGCATGCTTGCAATCACAACCAGTTCCAATTTCCAGTTTCTTTCCCATACCCCTGAAACCAGCTATATTGTATTCTCTCAGAGTAGTAGAACTAACTGGTCAGCATGTCTTCCTCAGAGGTCTGAATCCCAGTCTCTCCAGAACCCCATCTCTAAACGTTTAAGTTCTAATAACTAACCCACCTCCTCTGTCTCCTCAAGCCCTAGAAATGGTAACTCTTGCCTGTGTTAGCTATCTTGGTATTACCTTGATGTTTCCCTTTTACCTTTTTAATTCTTTAATACATATTAGCCAGTTCCCTATGTTAAATTCTTTCTGTTGAAATACCTAGTGTGATTTCTTTCTGACTAGTTTATTAAAGTTGTATCTAAACCACAGCAAAAACCAAACTCACTGCCATTGAGTCAATTCTGACCCATAGTGACCCCTGTGGGGTGGGGTTTCCAAGGCAGTAAATCTTTACAGAACTAGATTGCCCCATCTTCCTTCCACAGAGCAGCTGGTGGATTTGAACCACCAGCTTCCTGGTTAGCAGTCAAATGCCTTAGGTACTGTGCTACCAAAGCTCTGTAAAGTTGTATCTACGTGAGCTTTAATAAATGAGTTCCTATGGAAACTAACTCTATAGGAACATCATCTGAGACTTCATTAGAGCTGTCAGAGTTGTATAATTTGTATATTCCTAGTCAAGGTGTTCATTGGGTTAAGTAAGAGCCACTTTAAGCTTCTGGATTTGAAAACCTTGAGTGAGAATTAAAAGGTTTGTGTCTTTAAAATGTCACATCTATACCTTTTTCCCTCTTTTAAGTCCAAGATTCCTTAACTTGTTGGTACAGGAAGCAAATGACTTAATAGTAATTTTCTTTTAGTTATATTCTTTTAGGTTTATTATGTGTTTTACTTTTTTTAGCTTTATTTTTTTCCTTCTTGACTTGAAACTGTAGTCATTACTATTTGTCTCCCCAATGGATGTTTTCTGTTTTATTTAATAGAGACACCTCTGAAGAAAATCCTGGAAATCCACTTTTGAAAAACTAGCCTTTGGAAACCCTGTGGAGCACAGTTCTACTCTGACATACATGGGGTTGCCATGAGTTGCAGTGGACTCAAGAGACAACTAGTTTTTTGTTTTAGTTTTTTATTTTAATGTCATATTTTTTACTATGTTATTATATTAGAAGCTTTTATCGGAAATCCTGCATTTAGATCCTTGTCAGAGGATAAGTTAAGTGGTTCTAATGCTAAATATCCCTTTTTGTTTCTTTTCCAGGACACGGCCAGTGTGAAATCCTCCAGTAGTCTGGAACCCAATCTTTTTTGTGATGAAGAGATTCCTATCAAATCTGAGGAGGTTGTGACTCACATGTGGACAGCACCTTCATTTTGTGCTGAACATGCTTATTCTTCTGCTTCTAAGAGTTGTTCGCAAGGTATTACCCTTTTTAAATAATATGGAGAAGAGCCTACAACAACATCAAAAAACATTGTATTAATCAAGACTATGAATCTCTTCTGAATTAAATACAAATTACTGGTCATGAAATACTAAATAGAATCTGAAAATTCTGTTTTGATTAGGAAAAGCTAGCCCTTATTTGCATTTTGTATCATTAGATGATAACCTGAAAACTACATTGAATTGTAGGATCTTAGTTAGAAAAACTTGAGAGGCTGTCTTATAAAATCCCCAATAGGTAGTCGTTTAACGTCTACTTGATTGTTACCAGTTTTTGAGGAACTTGATGATTTTTAAGAATATTCTAAGTGTTAGGAAATTCACCTTCCTTGGTGGGTGATTTCTCCATTATGTTTGCTTTCTTTTCTCCCAGTAAGAATAAGTCACACTGCTTTAGGTAACACTTCTGAAAGGTGGTAGGTATTTCTCTGTTCATAATAAAATGCAGGATTTTATGAAACAGTTTATTACTGCCTGTTCATTAGGATGAGAACCATATATGTATAAAGTGCTTAAAATTATATAACAGTTATATAGTTTATGGAGTCCTGCTGGCACAGTGGTTGAAGCACTTGGCTGTTAACTGCAAGGTTGATGGTTTGAACCCACCTGTCGCTCCATAGGAGAAAGATGTGATAGTCTGCTTCTGTATAGATTAAAAGCCTTGGAAACCCTATGGGGCAGTTCTGTTCTGTCTATACAGTTGCTGTGAGTTAGAGTCAACTCAACAGTAGTGGGTTTGGTTTTGGATTATATGTTTTAGTATTCTTAATATTGTATACTTGATATTTTGGTGTACCCTAAAATGGAGAGTGCATGGGTTAAAAAATGTCTGTCCCACTTCCACCTTCCTTGGCCGTAGGATAAAGAATTAATAATTAATTGATAAGGACCTTTTTTTTTTTTTTTTTTTAACCTAAGCCAGTATTTTTTTAACCTAAGCCAATAATAGGGAACTCTGGTGGCATAGTGCCTAAGGCATTTGACTGCTAACCAGTAGGCTGGTGGTTCAAACCCACCAACCACTCCTCAGAAGGAAGACTAGGCAATCTGCTTCCATAGAGATAGCACCTCAGAAACCCAAGGAGGGGTTGCTGTGAGTTGCAGTTGACTCAATGGCATTGAGTTTTTTTTTGTTTTGTCTTAAGCCAATATTTTAGATTGGGCTTTGGAATTCTAAATGTTTTTGTTCTGTATTTGTTTATTAATATCATTTTCACTTCTGTACTGATACAGTGAATCCAGGTATCTAATGTGAATGTTTGAGGGAGAGAGGTAACCATTCCCTAAATATTTACTTGAAAACATTAGTTTTCTTTTTATAGTTTTGATTTTTTTGTTCTGTCTGATGACTGTTGTTGTTGTTTTGTTGTTTTGTTTTAAAGGTTCTAGCACCCCAAGGAAACAACCTCGAAAGAGCCCTTTAGTGCCCCGGAGTTTGGAACCTCCAGTTTTAGAATTGTCACCTGGAGCTAAAGCCCAGTTGGAAGAACTTATGATGGTTGGAGATCTTCTAGAAGTATCTCTAGATGAGACTCAACACATATGGCGGATTTTGCAGGCTACACATCCACCCTCTGAAGACAGATTCCTGCATATCATGGAGGTACAGATTTAAAACTTACTTAAACAGTGGTTTTAAAACTATTTAGAATGCTCAGATTGCTTGGAGGTAGCACAAATGCTAGCAAGGGAGTAGCTTGAGTGGGCAGTACCCTGACTTTCCTACTCACCCATGTAAGGCAAAGTAGTTCTGCTTTATGGTTTTCTTTTATTGAGATTTTATGTAATATTTAATTACAGACCATTTTTAAATATTTAATTTGCTAAAATATTTTTAGTAATATTTTAGCTTTAATATTACTTAGCTCTAATATTTAATTGCTAAAAAGAAAATAATAGCCTAAGGATTTGAACACTACCAAGTTATAAAACCTCCTCCTTCCAGACTCTTACTACTGGAAGACTCAAAGTTAGACAAGGGGGAATATAATTATTGAAAAAAAGAAGCAGAGGAATAATTAAATAGAAGTGGGATGGAGTGGGAAGAGAACCCACATTCGAATATTATACTTGCATAGCAGTTTGTAATTTACACAATGTTTTTATAGACATGACTTCATTTGATCCTCACTGTATCCTCAAGGAGAAGCCCTGGGTGGCCCAGTGATTAAAGAGCTCAGCTGCCAACAAAAAGGTTGGTGGTTTGAACCCACCAGCCAGCCATTCAGTGGCATAAAAATGTGTCAGTCTGCTCCCATAAAGATTGATAGCCATGGAATCTCTGTGGGGCATTGAGTATAATCCTAAAGAGGAATGGAAAAGGGAGATAAGACAGGTATTTAGCCCATTGTGCATGTGAAGGATTAAGAATCAGAGAAGTGGAAACTTGCCTGAGGTCACATATCTAGTAAAAATAGAGACCTGGATTCCAACTGACTCCTAGTGTACTTTTCATTAGCCTCTTTGTTTCCATGCAATAGAATAGTACAGTGTCACAAAGAGTGATACAGATAGATTTAGCATGCTGTAGGTTGTCTTTTACTGGTTTAGAAATCAAACTGAAGATAGCCTAACTTAGGGTTTTCCATTTTACAAAGCATTTTCTTCATATCCATGATCTCATTGATCCTCTTTATTGCATATAAAACCAGTCCTACTGCCATCGAGTTGATTTTGACTCATAGCAACCTTCATTGGGTTTTCAAGGCTGTAAATATTTATAGAAGTAGAATGTCTCATCTCCCATAGTGGGTTCAAACTGCCTACCTTTCAGTTGGCAGACTAGTGCCTTAACCACAGGGCCACCAGAGCCCCTTTATTACATATGAGGAAACCTGAAATATTGAGAGGTTTAATGTCTTGTTCAAGATCTGATAGATTTAAGATATTTGTATTCCAGTGCTCATTAGGATTTTGCTGATTATTGGGTTTCTGTTAGAAAAGTCTCAAGTCTCTAATTGGTGGGAAATGAATATAAAATGTTATTTTTAAGTGATTATCAAGTTAACGTTATGCTTTTAAAGTATTTTTTAAGCCCACCTTAATCTCTATTGACATACTTTTCCTATTTTTTTAATGTTTATTAAAATTGGCACATAATAGTAACAATATTACGAAGTTGAAAAGTGACGTTCATTTACTTTGTCACATCAACTATTTTCTAGGCTTTGCCAGAAAATACAAATACTTTCTGTAATAAGAGCATGGACACAGTTCTATGTTTTGCTGACATTTTTGATTTCTTAACTACCATGTTGTTGTTGTTGTTGTTATGTGCCCTCGAGTCAGACCCAACTCATAGTGACCCCTCCTTGGGTTTCCGAGGCAGTATCATTACGGAAGATTGCCCCATCTTCCTTCCGAGGAGTGGCTGGTGGGTTTGAACCGCCAGCCTTCTGGTTAGCAGTCAAGTGCCTTAGGCACTACGCTACCAGAGCTCCCTAGAACTATCAAGAATTTAATTATTAAGATAACAAATAACTTTAATAGTGGTAAATGAGGAGCAAAAAGTTATTACATAATTTAGTAGATGTTATAATTATGTTAGTTTTTATCACAGTTAAATATGCTAATATTGAATGTCTTTTACCAGTAAACTTCTTTACCTCAATAAGCTAAAAATAAGACAGACATTTTAGAGATTGTTACTATTTTCTACTGTTTAACTTACCTTCATTGAATATTATTATATTTGCTTTCTTAAAATGTCTTGCATACCTTCAGAATAATGCTGAAATAATATTATAATAATTTTTTAATGTCTTGCTTTAAAATTGTTTCTAATTTTATATTTTTGAAGGATGACAGCATGGAAGAGAAACCATTAAAAATAAAAGGAAAAGACTCTTCAGAGAAGAAACGGAAACGCAAGCTAGAAAAGGTGGAACAGTTTTATGGAGAAGGAAAACAGAAGTCCAAGGAGTTGAAGAAAATGGACAAACCTAAAAAGAAGAAACTAAAATTAAGTGCTGACAAATCAAAGGAGCTAAACAAACTGGCTAAGAAACTGGCAAAAGAAGAAGAGAGAAAGAAAAAGAAGGAGAAGGCTGCTGCAGCCAAAGTTGAACTTGTAAAAGAAAATACTGAGAAAAAGAGAGAGAAAAAGGTACTGGACATCCCCTCAAAGTACGACTGGTCAGGTGCAGAGGAATCTGATGATGAGAATGCAGTATGTGCGGCACAGAACTGCCAGAGGCCCTGCAAGGACAAGGTGAGTTCCAGCTTTATATAGTCAAGTGTGAGCGAGAGCAAGGATTAATAGTCACAGAGAGGGATGTTTGATATGATGAGAGTTGGTTTTTGATTCCTGGATTTGGGCTTCAACATAATCTACTTTCTATAAACTGTTTTTGAATAATGAGGCTCTTACATCAGTGGGCTAAACAGAAGTGTTTTAAAAATCGTACACTTAGTGAACATAATGAGAAGCAGAGAGAAGGTATGTGATAACCCCTCTCAAGCAGTACATTTTGTATGCAGTGGACATAACAAGTTTTGGAATAGTCTTGTTTCTTTCCTATAAGATGAGTCAGAAAACTAAATACCTTGTCAGCCACAATGGCCTGAAAAAATCTTGGATCAAGATTCTAAGAGTTGTGGCAAATTGCTAAGATTGAGTTATTTAAAGACCTAAAACTAATGGGTTAATTATTTTCTTTTGGTCCGTGTCTTATTTATAGTCAGGACTATGTGTGCTCTTTTAAATGGAATATGATTTTTTTCAAACCCCTTGCTTTAAAGCCCATGAAAGTTGTTGGTCTGACTAAATCCAGAGACTGTGCTGCCCCACATTCTCATAGGAGGCAAATCTTTAGTGATCTTAAAAAATTGATCACGTATGGGAAATCCTGCCTCTGTATTCAGCACTAGGCATAGATTTCAGTTCTTTCTTTTTAAATGAGGAAGGTTTTAAGATTTCAAATATTCTAGATAAAATATAACTCCAGATGACTCTAACATTTTAAACAACCATTCAACTTAAATTGTTATCTTTACCTAAGTTTCTGCATTAAGTACTCAAACTCAGTGCAGTCTTTAATAAATAATTCAGACCTTTAAAGGTATTATTTAAAAAATTTCAATTTTAGGTATAGTAATTAAGTGATATCCATTTTTTAGGTAATACTGAATATATGAACTTCTGAGAAAGAAAGATGGACTTCATGAAAAATACCAATTCATTCAATGAGTAAAGGCACTTGTTATGGTTCCTGTCAAGATTATTAATAAACTCACAGTTCATATTATGTTTATTGTGCTCATTATATCCCTAGATATTTGGAATTTTGTATCTACTCAGTTTGAAAATACGAATGGAATAAATAAAATTGTAGTATTTTTTCTTGCAGGTTATACCTTCCCTCAGTCAAACACTTGCACATTTTTAGAACTCGAGAGGAACAATGGTTATCTTATCCAAGCTCCTCATTTTACAAATGATGAAATTGGACTCAATGAAAATAAATGATATAGTCAAAATCGTAGAGGAAATTAATGGCAAAATCAAAAATAGGACCCAGACCAAATTGTACACTAATATCCCCACCCCACCAACATTGACATACAAGTACAAAAACACATTCCAAAACTAAATAACACATACTGAAATTATGCTTATTAAGGGTTTTCCATTAATTTTGGGAAGATAAATATGTAGTAAAATACATCCTCCACAGTCACCTCCTAAGGACAACAGCTACACATATTTTAGTGTGTTTCCTTTTTTTCTATATTGTTTGTTTTATATAGTTGTCATACTGTCTGTTCACATTTTAAATTCATTTCATAAGCCTTTTCTTAGATTGTCATAAATACCTTGAAGCATTTTGGTAGATACAGTATACATATATGTGTGCATTACTTTTATCTTTCATGTAGAATTTATTTACATCTGAATTGTTTATTAAAGAGGCTCATGGAGGGTTAACTGTGTTTGATTGTAGAAGTGTTTGCAGCTGAGCTGCCAAAATCTCCCTTTTTATTTCTCCTTCAACTAGATTTATGGCAGTCTATCAGAAAAATAATAGTGATTCTTTTCTAAGTTTTCCTATCTCCCTTCCTACAATGTTTATTTATATCCATCATAAGCCATTAATTTTTCTTTTCTCACTTTATTACTTCAATAATCTCTCCCTTCTCCTCTGTTCTGCATTTTAAATTTGGTTCAGCTCCTTTATTATTCCTATGTCTCCTTATGGCATATAAACCTTACAGGTAGTATTTTTGTTTTCCATCTTGCTAGAAAATTGTTAAATTAATGCTTACTCTACTTACTATGCAGGGTAATGGGAAGAAAGTGAGGTGATCTGTATGAAAGCATTTGTTAACCAAGACTGTAATATAAATATTAAGATATGATCATTATTTTCAGATGAGACCTGAGATTTGCTCTGAACATCGGTGTTTTAAAATAAAATATCTAGAAAGTGATCATCTATATTTTGACAGAGCCAAAGGAGATTTAGCTGAGTATTCAGAGAAAAATGTCTTTTTTTTTTAACTATTAAATTACGTAATGATAATTAATGTATATTTTATCCTGTCATTAAAAAACCAAATCCATTACCATTAAATGGATTCTGACTCATAGCAGCCCTATAGGACAGACTAGAACTGCTCCATAGGGTTTCCAAGGCTGTAAAACTTTACTGAAGCAGACTGCAAGAAGCAGACTGCAGACTGCCCTGTCTTTGTCCCGTGGAGCGGCTGGTGAGTTCAAACTGCCAGTCTTTCTGTTAGCAGCCAGGCACTTTAATCACTGCACCACCAGGGATTCTTTATAATTTTTAAATGTGTTTAATTTAAAACGGACAATTTCAGATTATAAGTATTTTGTCTGTTTACAATTTATAACAATAAACAATTATAATTTAAATTACATGTAGTTTTTTATGGTTCTTCAAGTCTATTCCTTATACCAGTTTTACTAGGAAAAAGACTTTATTTCTTTGAAAGCTTTATAAAGAATTCTACAACTTTCTCAATTGGTAGTATTTCTCTAAGAAAACCAAATTAATGTATGGCACACAGAAAAAATATGCTTTGTAGGGAACGGTTTATATTCTTTAAAAAATCATGCAGCAAAAATAACTTGTAGGACTCATTTAGTTAAATGAATCTTTTTTTTTTGACTAGTAATTATTATGACTTTCTGTAAAAAATGCATAGATTGAAAAGAATTCTAAAAATCAGAGGAAAGATTACTTGAATATACCTACCCTTTGATTTCAAGATGTTTTAGAAAAAGTAGAGAAAAATAATACCAGAATAATATAAAAGGTTTTTAAAAAACTTTCGCTCTTTCATCAGTTATCAAGTTAACTTGCAGCTGAAATTAATTTTAAAAATAATGAAGAACTATTTCCAAAAGATTAGTTTTAAAGTTCAGAATCTTTTCCCCCATAAACTCTGTCCCCTTCATTCAATTTTATTGTATCAGGAGTAAAATAAGTTAAATTCTGTCAGGCTAATATTTAAGTAATGTATTTCTTTCTGTGTTAGAAATAGTATTTTCCTTCACCTTTTTTATTTTCTGTTTTTCTTCTCCTTCACCTTTTATTGTGAGCCCTTTTCCTTTACCCTTTTACCCTCTCTTACTTGCTCATTACCACCTCAATAATGAATTTTGATGTGGTAAATAAAGAGAGATTAAGTTTATAAGCTCATACCTCTCATTTTTACTATTTGTTAGCCTCTGTGGTTTTAGAAGATTTTCCAGGTGTTGTCTCAACCAAAGTATTTGCGTATTGGTGGTTTTAGCGTAGATAATCAAAAGATGAATTACCTAAATGTGTGCACCATATTTACACAAACTGTAGTGATGCTGAGAGAGTAACCAAATGTCCCAGTTTGCCTGGGATTTTCCCAGTTTTTAGCACTGACATTCCCACATTTTGGGAACCATCTCTGTCCTGGCAAATGGGAAGAGTTGGTCACCTGATGTTTAGAATGTAAAAAAAAAAAAAAATGTGCACATCACTAAGTAATTGGTTTTCATTTTTTAGATCTGGCTTTTGCAAGGAGTCTTGGTCCACAAGTGATTGAATGCCCAAATAACAAAAGCTCAGTTGAGTAATTAAGCTAAGAATATCAGCAAATCACCAGGTTTTCTTTTTCCCTAGTGCAGTAATGTGCTCTAAGAAATGAACCAAAGATAATATGCCAGATATTTTTTCTTAAGTCTAAGTATGAAACCAAAACATAAAGTGTCAAACCTAGTGGTGTTGTTAGTTCCTCTATTTAGTATCTTTCTCATTTAAACATACATTTTATCCAAATCTGGACCAGTGTAAAATCTCTTACAGTTAATATTTGAATAGCTTATAGCTGTGAAATTTCTTATAATTATTTTTGTTAGTTATTAATTACATCTCCCAGCAACAATGAATAGGAAAATGACTATTAGAACTTAATGTGCAACTAACCAAATTATATGTTCGTGAGTTTTCAAGCTACGACTATGTACTCAGTTGCCCCTGTGTCAGAATCTTCTGTGGCTGAAGTTGACATCCCAGGCTTTAGTTTGCCTTATGAGCCTATAGATCTTTTCGAACAAAAGTAGAAGTTAAGTGAAAAGGTATTGGTAACAGAAGCCTTTTTTTTTTTTCCTGCCAGAATACCAGGGTAAATTGTTATTTAATCTGTAGGCTGGAATAGATAGAACCTGTCTACTAGTGACTATCTCAAGGAAAGTTACGTACTCTTAGAATGAATGTACTACAGAATTATATTTTAAAAGACATGGGACAATTTTCTTGACAGCAAATATTGATAAATTGCCGACTTTCTTGTCCTATGGTTTAGCATGAAGTGGAATGGACTAAATTTGAGGATTGGAAGTAGGGATAGAGATATCTGTTGGTTTAGGGGCAGGGCAGGTGATTGTTAAAATGTAGATTCTGAGTCTGTTATATCTGGGGTGGAAAGGCAAATTCTCTGCAGGGGGTTGAACTAGAATGATTTGCAGTTATTACCATAAACAGGATAATGCACACCTGGGCAACCCAAAGGAACATACTTCATCTTCCCAATGAGAAATACTTTACCAGCTCTAGAATAGCCAACTGCTATGCAGTTATTGAGGAGCTCTGGTAGCATAGTGCCGAAGGCACTTGACTGCTAACCAGAATGCTGGTGGTTCAAACCCACCAGCCACTCCTCAGAAGGAAGGTTGGGCAATCTACTTCCGTATTGATACTGCCTCAGCAAACCAAGGAGGGGTCGCTATGAGTCAGGGCCGACTTACAAGAACAACATGCAGTTGTTGTGTGCCAGTGGAGTCTATTCCAACTCATAGCAACCCGATAGGACAGAGTAGAACTACCCCTTACTGTCCACCCAGTTATCACTTTGTACATTTTCACCTACTTGCAGGGCCTTTATTTTTACTTTTTTACAGAAGAGCCATTGTCTTCTTTTTCTAACTCTGATATAGTTTGCTGGAACAGAAACATTTTGATGAACTATTTGATCAAAACTAGGTATTATATGAACAGTTACAGAACACAAATGGAATATCATTCAGGAAGGAATTGTTAAGTTGATTTGAATGTATAGGAAGCAATATTACAAAAGACTACTGATGATCAAATTTAGAATATATAAGAATCACCTGGAAGCTGATTAAAAATATAGACTCTGGTTCTTACTCCCCGCCCCTTCCTCAGATATTCAGAGTCAGTGGTGTTTGGATGGGTCTCAGCTTCATTTTAATAAACATAACAGATTACTGGTATGCAAGTGGTCTACATAATTTGAGAAGCAGTACTGCAGGCAGTTATATCAAGGTACAGAATGTCTAAAAAGTGCTTCCAGTATCCCAGGCACTGAAGTAGGTGTTTTGCCATACATTATATCATTTGATCCTCTCAATAACCCTGTAAATGGGATGCTGTCTCCATTTTACAGATGAGAAAATTGACCCTCAAGGTTAAATGACATACTTCAAATTATACACTCATGACAGAATACCAGCAGAACTCAGGACTTCTGAATGAGTTCAGTAATGTTTATGCTACACAGCACTCTTAAAATCCAGAATTCTGGAATTCGAAACAATAAAAGTAGAAGGATTATTTTGACAAATGATTTCTCTCACCTATTTATTACAACCCTAAAATTAGTAATATGACAGTTGTGGTTTTGATCATTTTTATAATACATGGAAACTCATTTTAAGATCCACTCACTCTAACTTTAACTCATTTACCTAGCCAAAACTTCCCTTCTCTGTCCTTTATCTTGTCTGTACTAAGGGGTGTCTTTGATCCCTTCATGCTCCTTACCTTGCTCTGATATCTGGCAAAGCTCATTTTGTAAGCGGTTTCCTGTGTTGCCAGTGAAATTAACAACTTTTGCATCAGGGAGAGGGAGAGTTCTTTTAATCTTAAAATTTCTCATCTGCCATGGCATTAGCTATAAAAACTACCACAGTCACCTTCCAAATGTAAAAGCCAAAAGTCATGTTATTGTTGACTCTAGGTCCAAGGCTTAAAGTCACCAAGCTACAGTCCCTTTCCAGCCTCCTGTATTCTCTGAAGGGTCAAGTTTGTCTGACATTTGCCATTGACCTATCAATTTTACCAACTTTAATTTTAAACCGCAGAGTGATCTATTGACCTGTGACTTTGACTGTTATATTTGGTTAATTTGTAAGATTTGACCTCTGATATTTGCTAACTTTTTATAGGGAGTTGTATTTGTAACGGAAGAAGAGAAGAATAAAAAATATTAGTTTTAAAAGTGGCCTATGTGACTGCTTTTCTAAAAAGGTATTTAATGCTCTTAGTACTTTGGCTTATCTCTTTGAAATAAAGCTAATATACAGGATTGCCTTCACTTGTACTTTCTTTCTTGATTGTTAATTGCATTGTCTTAGAGCCTAGAAATTGTTAATATTAGTTAGCTAAAACTACTTGGCTGCTCTTTTAGAAGTTCCTTTTTTATCAAGTTTTTCTCAAACATGTTTTCTGCCTCACAAGGAGCCCCAGGTATTCATGAGGAAATGGAGTACCTAAGAGGCCTAATTTTGTGGACACACTATGGTAAAATACAATTTTGGGGTATTAACTTCCAAGCTTCCTTCTTTAAAAAATAACCCCATAAGAAGTAATTGTCTCTCTCTGGACATCCCAATTGTTTGCTATCATTTAAGCCAAGAGAGCTCTTTGATTTGCTTTTATTCTAGGCTTAATGTTTATGTGACCTAAACATTCTCCAATCTTGTCTCCTACAGGTAGACTGGGTACAGTGTGATGGTGGCTGTGATGAGTGGTTTCATCAAGTTTGTGTGGGTGTATCTCCAGAAATGGCTGAAAATGAAGATTACATCTGTATAAATTGTGAAAAGAAGCAGGGGCCAGATAGCCCAGTTCAAGCACCACCTCCTTCCTTCATAATGAGCTACAAACTACCAATGGAGGATCTTAAGGCGACCAGTTAGCACATGCTTGGTTAGTTTGGGACATGGGGAGAATGGACCACAGTGTCATCAAGTGTAGTGGTTTAGATCCACTCAGAATGTTGCTTCCAAAGACGAATGGCCTTCAGAGAAAGTCCTCTTAGTGCTGGCTTCCTCTTTGCATGGACTGTGTGAGCTACATTCTTTATCAACACATCTGTGCAGGGGGTGCCTTCTTTGGTACAGCAGTCAATATTTCAATTCAGATGTTCCATCTGAGTATGGGTTGCTGCATTAAAATCAAACACTTGATTGTGCTCTAGCGTGGCCAGTTAGCATTAGTACATTGGTATACTAGCAGGACGTGTAGGATGTGGCTTATGACCAGTTGATACTAGCTGGAGGCTTCCAACGTAGGAGCAGCACCATTTGGAGGCAAGTATTGTGCTGATTGCTTGGATCTCCTTAGTTGGGATCGTTGGAGAGGAGTCAGAATACCACTTTACTTCCACAGTTATGAGACATTTAAAGCCCTATAGATACAACTAGGAGGAATAAGACTGAAGGTATTCCTTTTAGAAGTTGTGGGTTAATAGCACAGTCCATAAACCTCAGCTGCTTGTACTTGTTTGTACCAAGAAGAAAATCCCAAATAAGAGAATCTCTCACCATCTGGGGCAGATAATATCTTCCTATGAAGGAGAATATCAACTAGATCAGAAATCTGATTAGATTGGATTCTGGGAAGAAGAGCTTTTCTAATTTTAAGGCAAGGAGCCTTTTTTGGCTTTGAGAAGTGGGCTGTCTTGGGTCTACATTTTGGAGAAGAGCAGGTACATGGATCCAGGCATCTGCAAGAGAAAATATGACAAATCAGAATGTCTCACTGAGCCACAGTGATGCATGCTTTCCAGGAAAACCTTCATTTACAAGTATTCCAGACATCACCAGGCTTCAGGCATGGCCATGAGCAAGACCAGCAAATAACAGCTTTTGCCTTGCAGCCCTGACCCCAATGTCTGCAGTTTCCAACACTGGCAATATCTGATTGTGACCCATGGGTAGCAGCAGATGCTGTTGAGTAATGCTGTGGCTTCATCAGTGGGTGTGGGTTTGTGGTACCTCTGGGTGAAGAGGTTTTAGTAAATCCATTTAAAAAAAAAAAAGGACTTGTTTTTACTTTTTTCTAAATGTCTCTGACTACTGACTGTTCTATAGATTATTTTTCCTTTTTTAATATACATATATATATATGTGTATATATATAGATATATATATATATTTACTGTTACCAGCAGCATATGACAGTTTCAACATTCATTTGGAGACTTGCTTTTTCTTTTTTGCTTTTCAATAAAGAAATTCCATTCCTTCCTTGTAGTACAAGGAGTTAGCACTCCCGTCTCCATTCTCGCTTGATCAGATCTTCCATCTTGCTTTTATTTAAATAGATAATTGTATTTCCTTTATGTGTTGGGGATTTGTTCCTGTCTGTCAGGAGACTTGGTGTTACTGTAGTTTGTGCTGGCTGTGTTTTTTTTTTTTTTTTTTTTTTATTTTTTTTTTTTTTTTTTTTTTTTTTTAATGTGACAAACTATGGTGCTGTGTCCTCTTTCCTTCTCTTGTATTCTCTGTTCTTGTTAAGGTGTTAGATAAGCTGTATGTAAATTCTTCTTAGAAGCAGACTGAATTTTTTTTTAAGGGGAAAAAAATACTAAAAGTAGTGTTCTTTGCTATCCTATGTCCCTTTATTTTGGTTTTAGAAAATTACATTTTACTTAAATTCGTAAGTTTTCTTTTTGAAAGGGGGTGGCAGGGTTGACCTAGAGAATAGCTATGGTCTTCTCTTCCCTTTTTACCCCAATCATTTTTAAAGAAACGTCTTCTAGTAACTAGAAGTGAAATGTACTGTCCAGTTACAGGTTGAGTGGGTATGAGATTTAACTCAAAGGGTGTTTTACTAAAAAAAAGCAAAAACTTTCCTATAAAATCCTGTTTCTGTAAATGCTTTCTCTATGGTTCATACTACCTATTTTTTAGTCACTCTTCCCTTAATACTATATAACATTTTGAGTGTTTTGACTTACGAAGTTCCTAAGTGTCTTGCTGTGTACATGACTTGAGATCTCATCTCAGATAAGCGTATGTATGATTTAATATTTCAATGGAGATTGCAAGGTAACTAATTAACCAACTTCATGTTTTCGTTGTACCCAAGTATATAAAGATACTATCATTTAAGAATTTCTTGTGGTTATGTTAGGGAAGAAAGCACAATACTTTTTGTCTTTTGGTCTTTGTAAAAGTCTTCAAATACTTCTAGGTTAAAAATTGAATGCAGTTTTAAGTGATGGCTACCTGGAATACATTTTAAATTTTTATTTTTCCTTCCTAATCATCCATTAACTATTCTGCTATCATCATGAGGATACTGAGAAAGATGGCTGTTAAGGCGCTTGACTTCTTGGAGTATGTTGGAGAGAGATGACTGGCTGTTTGGGGAATAATTTATGCCCTTCATATGATAAAGTCCTGCTAGAGAGCTGAGAAGAAAGTGAGGCAATCTCCAACCATGAATTGTTTCCTATTAAGTTTATCTTCTGACATTTTTTAACTTGAATGTATCATTTAACTGATACTGTGGGATTTTCTGTATTTATTTGAAAGCCATGGAGTATTTGGTCTGACTTTTGACTACAAATTTAGACCAACGCTGAGAAGAATAGATAATAGAAATTAAAAAAATATATATATATACAAATCTGTAATTTTGGAATTACTGAAATAAGATTGATTTAAAGAAATGCTGATGTTCTATATAAGGCATTATTTTCAACCAGAGGAAATGACTTATTTACAACTTAGTCTATTCTTAAGTATTGTAACATTTTGTGTTAAAACTTAATTTAAAATGTTTCTCAACCCTTTAAAATGGTAGTTCTTTACCATTAGTATTTTAACTTACATGTTTAATCATTTTCAAAGTTACTTCTCATCACCTTTGTTATAAAATATATTGACTAAAGTTATAGAAAAATGGAAAAAAATAAAAAGGCAGGTCTTTGATATTCTCAAAGGTAGGTCATTAGAACTATGCAAATCCACCAGTTTACAGGTACAACTATAGCGTTAGTAGTTTGCTTTCTTGGTGTTGGGTGTCATTCCCCCTCAGTGTTTATTTCACTTCCTGATAGTTACTGTAACAAAGCCATGTTGAGATGGAGATGCCAGGCAACCAACTAGGCTCCCTCTCTAGCTTCTGCAAACCAGCTTTGCATGATTCAAATTTGTGCCTCAGAAAAATGACAAATTGCTGCATGTCACAGTTGAAAAGGCAAACATTAAATCTGATTGCCTACTATCTACTTTAATAGTCAAAAACATGCTCAAGGCTGATGGACCAGCTCGATTAACCCAATTTTACTTCTGTTCTTCTCTGCTTTTGTCTTTAACAAGTCTCCAAGAAATGACAGTTTAAATTTGTTTTTCGTAAATTTTAGATTCCATATGCAGTTCAGTGCATGTGAAGAAATTCCCTGCTTGTCAGTTGTTTAATTCTGTGGTATGTTTGTGTGTCAGCCAGTACTTAAAGTAAGAGATTGAAAGTAAAAACTGAGAAAACTCTTCTTTCAAAGGGTGGAATTAACCCACCTTTTAAAGGAAAAAGTGACAATTTGGAGTATGATTTGAAAATTGTAAATTGTGCAGAAATGAAGCTGTTAAAAGACCTGCATATAACCAGGCTCAATAAAGTTTCACATGTGAATTAGCTTCATATATGTGTAGAAAGTCGTTTTTGCACTAGGTTTGTAAATTTAAAAAGACAAGCAAGCAGTTAATTTGTCTTCTGCCTTTTGAAATCCCTCCCTTCCTGCTTTGTATTTTTTTTAATTACTTGCTTGGATATGGATGTGTACATAGTGGTATTTTCCACATGAAAGGGTAAGAATGGGTGTGAATATATTCTGGAAGTTTCCTGTTGACCTGGATAATATCTAGTGACCACTGTGCAGTTAGTGATGTGCACTGGGAAGGAATATGACAGGCCTTTAAAGCTGCATCCTGTGTGTTCTTTCACAATGCTCCAAGTTGTCTAAACAGCAATGTCTTTTGTAACCCTCAAAACTCTATTAATTATTCCCTTACGTATTTATTTATCTGTTAGTGGGACACCTAAATATAATATGGACTCTAACTTACCAGAGTTACTGGTGGTGCCTTATGAAGAATATAACTTGATTTCTTATTTCTGGGCTTGTTTTGTGTTCCTTTTATTTCCTGAAAGAATATTAGATTTGATTAATTGCATTATATCTAAAAAATAAAAAGTGTGCTTAGGTTTTCCCCTCCTGTATCATTTACATTGGCGGCTACTTTATGTGTAACTAAGGTAAATTTTGGTAATGAGTATTGATAATCCTTTGGAATACTAGGAAGTATGTGGAAGTCACTTTTAACCTGTGCCAAAGCAGTTTCTAGTATTTCATTTGCTCTCTAAAATAAAAAATTGGGCTCAAATAATTTGATCGGTGGTGTGATTAGCCTATTATCATTGCTGAGAATAGTCTTAAAAAAAAATGAAGTGGGGGAATATCTGAATGTCTTATTTGTCTCTATTTTCAGCAAGAATCCACCTTTCCTCACCTTTGATTCTTGAGAAATTTACCCCTTTACAGTGAACCAGTAACAGCAGGGAAAAGGAAGAGAAAGGCTTTTCCTTTTTCCTTTGGCCTCCTAATGCTAGTACAAACGCCAAGTTACTTCAGAGAAGTAATTAGCACTTTTTTCTTATTGCCACGGTTATCAAGTATTGAAGGTATGAGGAACAGACCATTGATTAAAATGTTAATACTCTGCTTGCTGTGAAATTATCAAGCATTTTCATGAAATGGGTGACTGACTATATGGGTTGGGAGGAGAGCTGTTGGTGGGAAGAGGGAGGAAAAATTCTGGTTGTGTCTGAACTTGGAAACAAGTCTTGCCAACAAAAAGACACCTGAAATTTCGTAAAGTGACAAATTCTTTTTAAAAATTGTGTCGGATTCTTCCAGTTTAGATCAAGTTATTTTTCTTGGGGCCTTGGCTTTATGGTTGATACCAATAAATTGAAGATCAGAATCTCTTCATGGAAAGCATTAATTTGAAAGTCACACATACACAAGTAGAAAACAGTGTAAGAGAACATATATAATCAGTTACTACATTATGTGAGCAATGTGTTTGAAATTTCTTGGCTCGTCTATAGAGTAAATGTGTTTTCTATTCTGCTTTTGGTAGGAAGAAAGATTTAATTAATATTTCATATATTAAAGTTCCATGAAACTTTAACTAGGTAAGGTTTTCTTCTAACTTTATTTTTAGAGTTAGGCACCACAGGAAACCTTAGAAATGACTTGATTCAAGCTCATACTTTGTGTTAAGGAATACCAGGGATATAGGGATGAAGCCATAATTTCCTGTACTTTCAGACAGAAACAAAAGTTTTATGTAACGTAAAGTACTTTGGATTCAGGAATCTAATGTGGATTTTAGCTGTAAGTAATCTTGGGCTACTTAGCTGTTCTCAGCCTTGGTTTCCTCCCATACGTTGAGTTCACAAGGATACCAAAAAAAAAAAAAAAGATGGTCAGTTCCTTTTCCTTGAAAGAGTAACACACAGATGGTGAGTTTTAAGGATGCTTCTTACTAAAATTTTAAGAAATTTAAATAGGAAGAAGAGAATAGAAGTCATATAGTCCAAATCCCCATTTAATGATAGATAAAAATCTATTCAGTATCCCTGAAGAGGAAGTATACAGCAAGTATCTCTATCTGTAGAAAATACAAATTTTTTTTTCTGTAGAAAATACAAAAATTGGTCACTACTATCTTTACTACAGCCTGCCCATAGTCTTCCCTCGATTTGGGGGTGAAATTTTCAGACTTTATAAACCCAGGCAAGCATTCCCAGGTATGTCCCAAGACAGAGACATCTGCATTTCATCATTCCATTCAGTGCTGAACTCTGGAGGTAAGGCGAATGTATTGAACCAACAGACCTAGCCATGCCACTTCCTCCTGAATTAGCAGCTGGCCCTAGTGAGTCAATTTTTTTTTGTTGTTGCTTTTTTCCTTTCGAAACATAGGTCCTTCACCTCTCCACGCTAGGCTGAACTCTGCTGAAACCAGAAGGCCACCTGGACACTGGCAGTTTTAGTCCTCTTTGTGGCCTGACCTTGCCATCATCTACCTAAGGCTAAGCATTGTGGAAACTCAAAACAACTTAGGATCATTATTCATTTCGAACCCAGAACAAAACCCCTCTTGGTCATTGCCCAGTGCTTCTGTTTTGTCATAGAAACATCTTCATTCCAGAGTTCCATTTGGAATGCTGAAGCTGGTTAGGCATTTGACTGCTAACAGAAGGCTGGAGGTTTAAACCCACCAGCCACCCTCAGAAGGATGTTTGAGCAGTCTACTTCTGTAGAGATACCGCCTCAGAAACCCAAGGAGGGGTTGGTACAAGTCGGATCCGACTTGATGGCAGTGAGGATTTTCTTTTTTGCATCTCATCATCTGTAATTCATTGCTGCCATCTAAAATAGAACCCTGTCCAGTTATCAGTCCTCTCATATTCCACTAATGTTACCTGCTTTGCCCCATTCATTTTCCCACTGCTGCCCTCCCTGCTAATTCTTATAAAGAGATCCTCATTTCCCTATTCCTTTATAAATAAAATTTCCTTACTGTTTCAACTTTTTCATAGCTTGGAACCTGACTCTTAATCACAGTAATCACAGTTATTTCAAGTGAAGGGTGCCCATTTTCTCACTTTACTACCAGGTAGCTGTATTAATGGGAGGCATTGCAGTGATGTTCCTATATTCCTGATTTCCACTGTCGGTGTCATTTTGTTCCTCCTCTTTGAGGCTTCTACTATTCAACTGTACCATCTATGCTCGGTACTGTCATCATTTTTTTTTTTTTTTTTAATTGTGATTTGGGTGTGAAAGTTTACAGAACAAATTCATTTTTCATTCAACAGTTCATACACCTTTTGTTTCATGGCTTTGATTGCAATCCCATAATGTAACAGCTCTATTCCAGTTCTTCCCTATGGTTACCTTTTCCCTTGTGTCCTTTCCTATGCATTCCTGCCCTCTGAGCTAAGTACTATCATCTTTAGTATCATGGTACTTTACATTTATTGAGGACTTTGATGATTCGTGGACTTTCTGGCCCCAGTCCTGCCATCATTCTGTATAATTTTATTCTGAACTTTTCCCAAAATCATTTCCACTGCAATTAGTAACCAGATTTCAAGGCCACACCTTAGACGCTCAGAAACATCTCTGAAATGTTAAATTCTGGGATCATACTCAAACTGTTCTGATTTTAATGTCCTGTGTTTTGATCTGTTCCTCTCAGATATATTTAACTTTGACCTCAAGAAACCTTTAGTTCCTTAAACCACTCTTTTCTTCCAGTCTGTCAGTTCACTGACTTCACCTTTGTTCCCCAGTTAGCATAGACTCCATGATCTGTCACTTTAATCACTGGTGGTCAGTTTCATTTGTCTGTCCCTGCAGAACCTTAGCCTTTAGTTAGTTTAGCCATCTGATTTCTTTGCACTTAGAGAATACTGAGTACACACCATTGATTGGTAGCACTAAAAATTGACTATTAGGCAGGATCTCAAAGCAATTTAGCACCCCCAGTGGTTCATCCACCAACCTCTTCTATTCTTAAAGATTATTCCAGAATTTCATCTCTTGTCTAATCCATGACCTACCACCTCTCTTCTCTCATGTGCCCAGTAGTGAGGGAATTGAAACTAACAGGAGAGCTCTAAGCTAGTCATGTATTCCACCAGCATCTAAGGTTATTCCCATCTCATTTGTCTCAGTAGAGGCCCGCTAGCCTAGGACATGAATGTGTTGATGAGTGAATCAGTGAATCCCATTGCATCTTAACTCTGTAGAGACCTTGTTCCATCAAACTCCTCTCTTTGTCTTCAACATCTCTCTTCCCCATTTAGCATATAAACACACTAAAATCTCTCATACTAATACTCTCCTTTGAACCTGGTCTCCCTCTATATCCTGCTGTTTTTTCTTCTTTCATACCCATGCTCCTGACTTGTTCTGTCTACTTCACTTCCAAGTCACTTCTCATCTATGGTAATCTGCATCCTACCTCCACCTTTCCCGTGAAATCACTCCTACCAAAGTCATCAACTAAATTCCATATTGTTAAGTCCAGTGGAGGCTTCAGGTTTTATCTTACTTGACATGATCTTCAGCATTTGACACGGTTTCCCTTCTTAAAATTCCTCTGTTGGTTTCTAGGTCACTACTTTTCCCCAATCTTTCTTCTCTCAAGTTGTGTTTTATCAGTTTCCTTCTCTCTCTATCCCTTACAAGGAGATCATCAGGTGCTCTTCTCTATATACCCTCTGTGGATGCCCTCGTTCACTCCTAATTAGTAGTTATACTCAGATGATTCCCCAACTAGTATCACCTGTCTGTCCATGCTTGCTTTCTGAGCTCTTTAATCAACTGCCTGATAAATATTTCCACTTAAACTTGTTTTAATCACACCAAAGTCATTGCATCAGAACCATACTTAGGTCTTTTCCACTTCTAAGGCTGTTTCTGTTTATTCCTTATCCAAAGGAAGAGCTAGTTGTCTAAGCCAGAAACCATATGAGGCATCCTGTATTCTTTCTGCCCACTCCTGTATACTGTTAGTTGATAGCCAAGGCCTTTACGATCACATTGTCTTTTTCATCTTCCTCTTCTCTGGTTCATGTCAATGTCTTCAAGCCTTCATCACTTTTCATGTGAATTTCTGTGATAACCTTTAGTCTGGTCATTTCTCTAATTTGTCTTCTAAATTACTACCAGAAAGAACTATCTAAAGAGCCAGTCTGTTCATGTCCCCTCTTTACCTCTCTAAACTCATCTGCTTCCACACAGACCCTCAATTACAGTAACTTTTCATTTCTTAAACACGCTAGGCTTTTTTCTCTGGAATGTTCCTCTAGCTCCCTCAATCTTAAGATGGCAGCTTAACTGCGACCTCATCACACAACCCACCCTCCTCTGTTCTCTCTAATGACAGCCTGTTTGATTCCCTTATGGGATGTTGTATTACATGATAGATTTGTAAGGTCCATGAGGGCAGGGACTTTGTTTCCTTTCTCTCTCTATGCCTAGCAACTAAAACAATGCCTTGCACATAGTAAACATTAAATAAATAAATGTTGAGTAAATGGTGTTTCATGTCTTTGTTCTCCCTGTCGTATCTGTCTCTCTCTCTCTCTCTCTCTCTATATATATATATATATATATATATTTTTTTTTTTTCAAATAATATTTTTTTGTGTGTTTTTGGTGCAGGTTTACATAGCCAATTAAGTTCCTGTTTAACCATTCCTATGCAAATTGTTCAGAGACAATTGGTTATATTTTCATGATGTGTTAACATTCTCATTCCTTCCTGAATGTTTCATTTCAGTAATCTGGTTTCCTTGTCCCTTTAATCTTTCTTCTTTGCTTTGAGTAATTGTTGACCATTTGGTCTCATGTAGATGATTTTTTAAAGGTGCAGTACTCACTGGTAATAATCCTTATTTTATGAGGCCACCTGTTATTTAGCAAAAAGTTGTCCTCGGAGTAGTTTTGGTTCCAGGTTTTTTGGAGTGTCTCAGGGTGATACTCTCTGGAGTCCTCTAGTCTCAACCAGTCCAGTAAGTCTGGACTTAATAAGATTTGAGTTTTGTTTCACATTTTTCTCCCCTTCTATTAGGATCCATCATTTAGACTCTGATCAAAATGGTTGAAAAGGGTACTTGGGCACCATCTAGTTCTTCTGGTCTCAGGGTAGATGGAGTCATGGTTCATGTAGATTGTTACTCCTATAAACTAGTTTCTTCACTGAGTCTTTGGTTTCCTTCTTCTTGATTGCTCCAGATCAAAGACCTGTTTGTTGTATCTTAGATGTCTGTTCTCATGCTTTTAAGGCCCCAGATGCTATGAACTAAACTAGGATGTAGAATATAAACTTTGTGAACTCTATTATTCAACCAAGTTATCTGACAAGACTATGATCCTAAGGCTTCAAACCCCAATAAACCAAACCTGTGAGGTGTTCAGTATGTCTGAGTAGTATTCATAACTGTGCCCTCTATATGCTTTATTATATATATGAACATGCATGTATGTATGCACACAGATACACATACATACGTGTATATATATATATAACCACATATTTTTGGATGTTTTTGCAAAATTGTATATGTCCTAGCATTTACCAAAAACATCCTTGTATGTATGTGTACTTCTTGTTGAGAATATACACAGGAAAACATGCACCAATTCAACCATTTCTACATGTACAGTTCACTGACATTGCTCACATTCTTTGAGTTATGCAACTGTTCTGACCCTCCTTTTCTAAGTTGTTGTTCTCATTAACATGAACTCACTGCCCTCTAATTTTCTTATCTTTCAAGTTGCTTTTGTCAATTTGATCCTGTATAGATGATTCTTAAAAGGGCATAATGCTCAAAGCAGATTATGCCCCCAGAGCTCCTGTATTTCACTAGGTTAGCTAAATTATTGTTTGGTTTTAAGAAGATTTAAGGGAATATTTTCTATTTAAGTTTTAAAGGTTATCTCAGGGTAATAGTTTTAGGGATTCATCTAGCCTCCATGGTCCCAGAAAGGCTGGCGTCCATGAGAATTTGACATTCTGATCTGCATTTTCCCCCTTTTGATCAAGATTCTTTTATAGAATTTTTGCTCAAAATGCTCAGTACTGTTGCTAAGCACCATTCAGTTATTTGGGGTTTATGTCAAAGGAAGTAGTTGTTTATGGATGCAATTAACTACACATTCTATATCCTCCTCCTATTCCTGATTCTCCTTTCTCTTTTGATCCAGGTGAAAAGAGAGAAATTGTTGTACCTTGGGTGGTCATTTTGTCCCTCTCTATTTATTGTTCTCTATGTCTGGTGGAGTAGTATGTAAGGCATTTGACTGCTAACCAGAAGGTCAGCAGTTCAAACCCAGCAGCTGTTCCAGGGGAGGAAGATGAGGCGATCTACTTCTGGAAAGATTTACAGCCTTGGAAACCCAATGGGGGTTGCTATGAGTTGGAATCGACTGATGACAGTGGAATGTCTGGACTACTTCACCTTCATCCCTACATTTCTCCTTATTATCTGATCCTTCAAATTCAGATCCTCTAAACCCTTGAGAAGTCTTTCAGATTACTTCTCTCCTAAACTTACTTGGGAGCTCTGGTAGCATAGTGCCTAAAGCACTTGACTGCTAACCAGAAGGCTGGCGGTTCAAACCCACCAGCCAATCTTCGGAAGGAAGGTTGGGCAATCCTACTTCCGTAGTGATACTGCCTCGGAAACCCAAGGAGGGGTCGCTATGAGTCGGGGCCGACTCGACGGCATATAACAACAACAACAACAAACTTACTTAGATGTCCTCCTTGGAGCTCTGATAGCATAAAGACTATATAGTGGTTCTCAAAGTCTGATCCTGGAACTAGCAACATTAACATCACCTGGGAACTTGTTAGAAATGCATATTATGGCCCTACCCCAGACATACTGAATTAGAAACTCTAGGGTGAGGCCAAAACCTGTATTTTACACCTGGAGAGGTAGTTCTGGTGCGTGTGAAGTGTGAGAACCACTATACCATACTATAGTTGTTACATTCACATCTCCTGAATCTACCAGCGCAATGCCTACAGCAAGATGACTTTTAAGGACTTCTTTACAAACGACTGAATTCATCTTCTGGCAGCCTCATACATGAATTCTGATTAAGAGGATATGAAAAGTTAGTTCAGTTGCCTCTCTGTTGGGCAGCCTTTCAGTATCAAAGGATAGCTGTTCTCTCCACCTACCTACTCTTCATCCTTAGACTTCTACTTGGATGTCATTAATATTTTTTCTTCTCTCCTCCTCCCCTGCTCCCTGTTTGCCATACTATATTCATGGGTATATCTGCAGTATATGTAAATACATATGTAGAAATATCCTCTGTCAAACGTATATGTGTGTGTGTATGTATATATACATTGTGTGTGTGTGTGTGTATTTGTGGGAATAGCCCCATTCTCCTTCCCACATCTGCCACATCTGTTCTGCTTGCATGCCTGCACAGTGCAGTGAATTGCTTAATATACAGACCTTCTAGCCATTGTCCTCCATTTTGTGTAAATCCTAGCCTCTCTGCCTGTCCAGGGTGGTATGTATCTTGAGAGTCCCACCTTGCTGGAGGTTGTGACTCAAGTCACCACCCTTAGTCTCCTTAAGGGTATATATGTGAATGTTCTGGCAAAGTTGCCCCCTTTTGCTCTGAATCTTGCATTTGGTTCATGATCTTCTCACCCCTGGACCCCAGACAGCAGCCAGTCATCTGCCAATTTTGATTTGCTAACCCCTGCAACCGCGTGAGTGAGGAGAATCCTCCAGATCTATGCCTGACCCATGGATTTGGGATTTGCCAGCGTCCCCACCTCCACTACCACGTGAGCCATTTTCTTGGCAATGTGTGAGTTCTGTGAGATGTTACAGTGAAACAGGAACCCTAAGATGGGAGGGAGGGTACTGAGGGGAGGAGGAAGAGGAAGAGTTGATGTTAGAGATAATGGAGTGGTACAGCAATTTGGAAAAGCTGGACATTTGGGACATCTTTAACCTCTGCCTTATAGGGACTAGCCTTTTGCTGATTCTTCCAAAAGAAATTATTTGAGCAACCTGTCCGTTCATAGATAATTCATTATTGTTATTACTGTTATTGCATGATTGTGTATGAATTAATATTTACCTCTATTTAACTCTTACACTCCTCCCAGCATCTTCCTTTGTGTGATCATTTTGTACTGATCTCCCCATTGTTGTATGTTGTCTTCCTCTTCACCCAAGTTAATATGTGTCCACCCTCTAGTGATTTACCCTCTCTTCCGCTCCAACCCCTAGTAACCATCAAAGAATACTTTTTATGTGTGAAACCATTTCTTGAGTTTTTCCAGTAGTGGTCTCATAAAATATCTGCCCTTTTGTGATTGACTAATTTCACTCAGCATAATGCCCTGTAGGTTCATCGATGTTATGAGGTGTTTCGCAGATTCACTGCTGTTCTTTAATGTTGCGAGTATTCCTCTGTGTATGTACCATAGTTTGTCCATTCATCTGTTAATGGGTATTTAGGTTGTTTCCATCTTTTTGCTATTGTGAACAGTGCTGCAGTGAACATGGATATGCATATATCTGTTCATGTCATAGCTCTTATTTCTCTAGGATATATGCCTAATAGTGGGATTGCTGGATCATATGGTAGCTCTATTTCCAGGTTTTCAAGGAAGTGCCATATCATTTTCCACAGTGGTTGTGCCATTTTACAGCAGTGTATACACCCTCACCAACATTTATTGTTTTCTGTTTTTTGAGTTTTGCTACTAGTGCTAGAGTGAGATGATATCTCATTGTTGTTTTGATTTGCATTTCTCTAATGGCTAATGATCATGAGCATTTCTTCATGTATTTGTTGACTGCCTGAATGTTTTCTTTGGTGAAGTGTCTGTTCATATTCTTTGCCCATTTTTAAATTAGATTATTTGTCTTTTGTTGTTGAGGTGTTGAAGTTCTCTGTAAATTTTAGAGATTAGCCCATTGTCTGGTATACCTTTGCCAAACTTTTTTTCTCCTAGTCTGTGGGTTCTCTTTTTACTCTTTTGGTGAAATCTTTTGATGTGCACAAATGTCTAATTTTTAGAAGGTAATTATAAAAGGAAGAACTGTGTCTCCATATAGCCACCCCCAAAAAGACATAGTTCACAATGAACATGGTTAGCATTCCATTTGTACAGTTGGAGGTGTACATTTGAAATAGAAGGTGGTAAAGGTCTTTATACTCTCTAACTCAAAGGATCTGGCCTTGGTAACATATTAATATGTCTGTAAAGTGGTTTCAGGTAACTCTGAAGTGGTGGTTCTCAATCCTGATGACACATTAGAATCACCTGGAGACCTTTTAAAAAACATCCCTGTCACTCCCACTCCAGACCAATTGAATTAGAATATCTGGGGATGGAGCCCAGCATCCATCCATCCATCCATCTATCTATTATAATTTTTTAACAGTTTTTGAGGTATAATTTACATATCTTAATATTTACCCATTTAAATGTATGAGTCCATGATTTTTAATAAATTCACAGAATTGTGCAGCCATCATCACAGTCTAATTTTAGAACCTTCCCATCATCCTAAAAAGAAACTTCATGCCCATTCACAGTCACTCCCCATTTTTAGCTCCAGCCCCAGGCAGCCACCAATCTACTTTTGTCTCTATAGATTTGTCCTTTCTAGATCCAAACATCAATATATTTTTTCAAAGCTCCAAGGTGAGTTTTTTTAAAAGCCAGAGTTGAGAATCACAGCTCTAAGTCAATTATAAAGAATCTTAGTGATTTTTAAGAACTGTATGCAATGAATGTATTTTACATTTTAGCCCCTTACCCACTGCCAGTGCACGTAACCATCACCAATATGGCAAAGATCATTTGATAGTGAAACGTAGAGACCATTCTGTCGTTTTCTATATATTTTAGTGTATATATTTTAGTATCATATTCAAAATTGCCTCCCATTCTCTTTCTGAGTTATTTTAAAACATCTCTAATCTACTTTGTTCCTGTTAGCTCATAAAATAACAGGATTTGAAGGGATCTCAGAAGCATTCTCTCCGCCTCCAGAAATGACTGCAGCATATTGGTGATGATCTGATCCTTAGAATTAATATTCCTTTGTTTAAGTATCTTTCACATTTGTGTTTCTTCTCTAGTTGTTTTGCTACCTGTTTGACTTCTCTGCCAAATAATAGCTTTTTGCTCTATAAATATACTAATTTTTCCAAACTTTTTTGTGAAAATGTGTGTCTTGTTTTTAAGAAATAGCACATGCACATATATTTTTAAAAAATAAGAAATAAATGAAAAATCACTCTTAATTCAAAAATGACCACTATTAAGATATTAAGATTTAACTGAATTTACTTTCAGCTTTCTGGGTATATTTAAGGATATATACAAATATGTAGACTTTTCCATAAGTGAGAAGCATTCTCTATATAATGCTTTGTACCTTGCTTTTTTCATCTACTATTGAGAATATTTGTACATGATAATAAATATAGATTTATATTGTTTTTAATAGATACATAGTTTTATATTATATGGAATCTTAATGATTTTTAAGAGCTATGTATACCAAGCACATTATTTCTTTGTGTTGCATTGCACATTTTGACCTCTTTGTTACTAAGTCTTTCAACCTTATTTATAGTTTTTTCTCCATAGAAATTATTAAATTTTATGATGTGAACTTAATCTATCTTCAATTATATAATTCCTGGTTTTCTTGATATGCCTAAAATTACCTTTCCCACTACAAGATAATAAAAATACCTCCATGATTTTGCTTAATATTTTATAGCTTTATTCTTTACATTAAATCTTAGTTTCACATTGAATTAACTGGTGTGAGGATTACCATGTTTCTTTAGATTATTCCTCTCTTGACTACATTTCTCAATTTTCTTACGTATAATTATTCACTTTTCAATGTGTTTGGGCATATGCCTTGCACTGCTATGTATGTGTTGTTTCAAAACCTTTAATATGCAAATACATTTTCACATATCTATACATTTAATTAGGAGCTCTGGTAGCATAGTGCCTAAGGCACTTGATTGCTAACCAGAAGGCTGGCGGTTCAAACCCACCAGCCACTCCTCAGAAGGAAGATTGGACAATCTACTTCTGTAGTGATACTGCCTCGGAAACCCAAGGAGGGGTCGCTATGAGTTGAGTCTGACTTGATGGCAAATAACAACAACAACAACAAAATACATTTAGTATGCTTATGGTATTAGTTATCTACTGCTGCATAAACAAAATATTACTACAAATTTAATAGGTTAAAGCAACACACATTTATTATCTCAGAATTTCTCTGGGTGAGAAGTCAGGGCACAACTTAGCTGGGTCTTCTGCTTCAGGATTTCAAAAGCTGTAATCACAGTATTGGTCAAGGCTGTGGTCTTGTCTGAGGCTCACCTGAGGAAGGATCTGTTTCTAAGCTCATGTCATTGTTGGTAGCATTTAGTTTCTCATAGGTTGCCAGTCTGAGGGCCTCATTTTTTTCTTTTTGGTTGGCTGCTGGCCAGAGTCCATCATCAGTTTCTTGGGCTGGGCTTTTCTGAAATAGCAATGGCTTCCTCAAAGCCAGCAAGGGAGAGAGGGTCTCCAAGTAAGATGGACATTACAATCTTACGTAACATAATGATACATCCTGTCACTTTGGCTATATTATATTGGTTAGAAGGAAGTCAAACTCCAAGGGGGACAATTTCATAATGGTGTGAATACTCAGAGATGGGGTTGTTTATTGGGGCCACCTTAAAGTCTGTTTGCCACACTCACATAGTCATGTGTGCTGCATCAGATTAAGATTAATGTGAGAGGAACCTAGCTAGCTTCCTTAGGCTTAACAAAATTTGCTCTGACCATACTTTCCTATTCTAGTTAGACTGAAAAATAAAAAAAGTTTAATGTCCTTGTTTTTCTAAAGTTTATGATAAAACAGTAATTTTTTTTTTTTTACTTATGCTAAAATTTCATAATAGTGCTATAACTTGAGGTAATTATAACTGCCCTTTGGCTCATCCCCTGCATTCAGTAGAACAAACTTTTTCTGCTTCTTAGAGAAATGGAGATCCTCAAGTTTCTCTTATCAAGTATGTTTCTTTATTTTTTTGAAAATTATACCTATACTTTTGTTTTTAAACAAATTAATGTAAAAATATTAGAAAGGAGGAAGACAGGAGGTGGTCCAAGATGACAGAATAGTCAGATGCGTCATAATGTCCCTCTTACAGTAAAGACCTGAGAAAAAGTGAATTGAAGACAACTTTGGAACCCTGAGCATCAAATGCAAGGCTGAAGAATTCGACCAAGTGGCAAGTGGAAGGGGAGACTGTACAGAACCAGCAGACATGGAGAATTGCAGACTACTGGTGCCCTGCCAGCTGAACCTGCACAGTATGGCCATATTGAGGCAAAGAAAGCAGCATTCCCAGCCAAAGCCCCCATCTCTTGATGCAACCAAGCAGGAGCAATTCTGCACCCATAGCCAGAGGCAGGTGGGAGTGCTCCCACCCTGTGGAAGTTAAGTGCACTTACCTCACACACTGCACTCCCCCAGCCCCCTGTGCCAGAAGCTCATGGACCTGCAGTACCACTTCAGACCCCCTTATTCATACCCTCCCCCACAAGATCATGGTCTGGTGGCACTCATAACCACCCCACCCCCTGAGAACAGGGACCCATGGACCAGTGTTGCCCACCCTTCACTCAGCCTTTGCACTGGTCATGAGTCAGTGACACCAGCCTCTCTGCCCAACCAGGGGCTCATGGAATGGTGGTGGTCATTTGTATGTCCCAGCTACCCATACCAGGGCCCACAAACCACTGACACATGAACTCCACCCAGCCACTGCTACTAGGAGCCTGCTAACTGGAGGTGCCTGTTCCTATACCCAGCCCCTGCAGCAGGAACCCTGGGACCAGGGACACACCCTCCCCCACATTGTGTTATGGCAGACAGGGAACACACTCCTAGTGAGTACCCATGGACTGGCAACATACCCCTCTGCCTTGCCTTCTGCACTGTCCCCCTTCCCCCATATCACCCAGAGGTTTGTACCCACCTGATGACCGATGACCCAGACACCCTTACCCTGACCATTTGGCAACTGGCAGTACATACACACAACCCCCAATCTAGCGACTATTGACAATGCTCCTTGCACCCATCCCAAAGTGATGAGCTTGACAGACACATCACCAAAAACACCAGCTAATCCTCAGCTACCCACAAGACTAGCAAACAGACATCCGTGCTCATACACCCAGCCACTGCCCCACCCACTTGGAAAGCTGGTAAGAGGTCCAGTGCAACTGGGATAGTGACTAGAGTAGCATGCATGCCTACCAACTTGGATATATCAAAATAAAATGAAAGACCAGGATGCAGCAAACAAACATAATAAATAAATATAAAAATACCTTAATTCCTCAGAGAAAACCAAAAACCAAGCTAACTGCCATTGAGTTGATTCTGATTCATAGTGACCCCCATTGGGTTTCCAAGGCTGTAAATGTTTACAGAGCAGATTGCCTCATCTTTCTTCTGCAGAGTGGCTGGTGGGTTTGAACCACTGATCTTCTGATCAGCAGTCAAAAGCCTCAACAATTACAAAAACAGACAAATCATATAAACAACCAGAACAAGATGGCTCCAACAAGTGACCAAAATAAAAAACAAGAAAACCTACTGGAGGAATAAATAATAATGGAAGTAATTGATAAGAAATTAATAAGATTAATATACAGGCTTCTCCAAGAGACCAAGAAAAAGACCAAAGGAAACAGACAAAACCAAGTGAAACACAGACAAAGCAGTAGAAAAAATTTGGGAAAATAATACAAGAACAAAATGACAAAATTAATAGACAATTAGAAACCATACAAAACCAGCAACTAGAAATCCAAAAGAGTAATGATAAAATTTCCAAAATAGACAATGTAATAGGACATAGGAGCAGAATTGAATCAATAGGAGACTGGATCAAGAAATAGAAAACAAATCTCTTGATACCAATTTGTTTGGAGAAAAATCAGAAAAAAAAAATAAATAAATAAAAATGAAGAAAGCCTAAGAATTATGTGGGACACTATCAAGAGGAAAATTTACATGTGATCAGAATTCCACAACAGGAGGAGGCAATAAATAAATAATCGAGAGAATATTGTTGAAGATTATCTGGCTGAAAACTTCCCTAATATCATGAAAAATGAGACAATATCCATCCAAGAAATTCAATGAACCCAATACAGGATAGCCCCCAAAAGAAAGTCACCAAGACATATCATCATCAAACTTGCCAAAATCAATAGAAAGAATCCTGAGAACATCTCAGGAAAGATGAAAAGTCACATTTTTTTGAAAATTGAACAGACCCATAACAAAAGAAGAGATTGAAGAGGTAATTAAAAAAAAAAAAAAAAAAAAAAACCTCCCAACCAACCAACAAACACACACAAAAAAACCACTCTGGCCTGAATGGCTTTACTGGAAAATTCTACCACTCAGAGAAGAGCTCATAACAATAGTACTCAAGAGTGTTTCAGAGCATAGAAAAGGAAGGCATAAGGAAGCCAGCTGATACCAAAGTCAGGCAAAGACACTACCAAAAAAGAAAATTACAGACCAATGAATATAGACACAAAAGTTCTGAACAAAATTTTAGCCAATAGAATTCAACTGCACATCAAGAAAAAAAAAAAATCATGACTAAGTGGGATTCATATCAGGTATACAAGGATGGTTCAACATTAGAAAATCAGTCAACATAAAAGAACCACAACCCAAATGCCCAACAACATAAATAAAAGAACCACATGATCATGTCAATCAATGCAAAGAAGGGATTTAATAAAATCCAACATCTATTCCTAATTTTCTTTTTTTTAAATCCCTGAGCAAACAGAAATAAAAGTGAATTTCCTCAACATAATAAATGGTATTTATACAAAACCAAAGGAGCTCTGGTGGCTCAGCATATAAGTCATTTGACTGCTAACCAGAAGATCTGTGGTTCAAACCCACCAGCTACTCCATAGGGGAAAGATGAGACAATCTATTCCATAAATATTCACAACCTTGGAAACCCAATGGGGGTCACTATGAGTGGAAATCAACTCAATGGCAGTGGTTTTTGGTTTTTTGGTATACGAAACCAACAGGCAACATTATTCTCAACAGAAAGAGACTGAAAGCATTCCATTTGTGAATGGGAACTAGACAAGGATGTCCTTTGTTACCACTCTTACTCAACATTGTACTGGAAGTCCTAGCTACAGCAATAAGGCAAGAAAGGCAAATAAAGGGCATTCAAATTGGTAAGGAATAAGTAAAACTATCCCTATTTGCAGATGATATGATGCTATTCATAGAAAATTCCAAAGATTCCACAAGAAAGCTACTGGAACTAAGGATTCAGCAGAGAAGCAGAATACAAGATCAACATGCAAAAATTAGTTGGATTCCTCCAAACCAACAAAGAGATCTTTGAAAAGGAAATAAGGAAAATGATACCATTTAAAATAACTCCCCCAAAGAGAAAATATAGACTAGACATATAGACCAGTGGAAAAGAATTAAGAATCCAGACATAGATCCATTCACCTATGGACAACTGAAGGAACTCTGGTGGTGCTGTAGTTAAGGCACCAAAATGTCAGCAGTTTATACCCAACAGCTGCTCTGCAGAAAAAATAAAAATATGACAGTCCTTGGAAATCCTATGGGAGCAGTTCTACTCTGTCCTATAGGATTGCTATGAGATGGAATCGTCCTGATGGCAGGGGGTTTGTTTTATTTTGTTTTTATAGACAACTGATCTTCAACAAAGGGCCAAAGTCCATTAAATGAGGAAGAGGTAGACTCTCTAACAAATGGTGCTGGTATAGGTATATCCCACTCCTAGTTAGGTACCCTAAAGAAATAAGAGCTGTGACACGAATAGACATATGTACACCAACGTTTACTGCAGCATTATTCACAATAGCAAAAAGGTGGAAACAACCTAAGTGCCCATCAATGGATAACCAAACTGTGGTACATACACACAATGGGACACTACACGATGATAAAGAATAACGATGAATCCGTGAAACATCTCACAACATCGATGAATTTGGAGGACATTATCTGAGTGAAATTAATCAGTCAGAAAAGCAAATTTTATGAGACCACTATTATAAAAAAAAAAAAAAAAAAGTAAGAAAAGGTTTACACATAGGCTGGAAACCTGTGGAACCCAGTGCAGAATCAAGAGTGTTAGCTATAGACACTGATGGCTCCTCTCTAGAACACAAAGTCTGTAAAGATATTTTAAGAGAAAAAGATAGATAAGTAATTAAGGTTCAGAAAGAAGGTGTTCTCTTGTGCAAAGAAGGTCTAAGTTTTTAAAAGTTCCCTTAGCAGGTACACTGCAAAAAAAAAAAAAAAAAATTGCATTGACCCATGTCACTTTAGTTTTGTGTATTTCACTGTACATTAATTATATTTCAGTAAAATGCATTTTTAAAAAAAGCTCCCTTAGCAGGTAAGAAAGATGTGAAGAACTGTCTGGGTCCATGTTTGAGGAACTGGCTGATGGTGGTGGAAGTCTTTCCCATGGTGAGTTAATGATCCTTATCCGTGATCAAGAGGGAGTTATTTGCATTAGCATTAACCAAGCCAGCCATTGATACAGAAAGGAAATAACTTTGGGGGCTAATCTTTACTAATAAAGCCACACTAGGGCCAACATTGGAGGCAGATGTTTTATCAGATACTGAAAATACTCCCTTTGCCCAGGAAGTGTCTAACACACAGCCCCATGTTGACCTCCAAGCAAATCTATTTGATTAATGATAAAATGGAGATATTACTATTGTGTGGACCATCAAGGAGGGTTGGGTGGTTAGTCATTCAAATGGTGTGGGACTCAATAGACATTCTGATCATTTTTCATTAAGTAAATCATATTACCCTCCAGATCAGAGGTTATGTTTTTTGGTAACACCTTATATGTGCCTCTCTTCCCAGCTAGAAGCCCAGTCAACTAATTCAATTATAGGTATGCCTTTTCTTGTGTGGGACAAAGGTGAAGGTAGCACACTGGGGAGTAGAGTGCCCCAGAGCTTTCAGGGACTGTTCCATGAGAGCCAGCTTGGCTTCCAGACCTCTTATTGATGGGAGTCAAGTCTCTTTCTAAGAGTTCTTTAAACCTACTGATTATTCTCTTTTGTACATACTCCTAATTGTTATATCCTTTTAAATGTCCACACAAAGCATTATTTTAATCTTTAAAGTACAATTCTGGATTGTCACGGGACTTTATATTCATAAGTATGCATAGTTAAGAGTCTTTACAAATTTGTTTCCTCTCCATACACTTTTTTTTTTCCTTCTGCAGCTTCAAGTTTTTTGGAGGCAGCCATCAAAAATCGCTGTATTTTCCATTCTCAATTTTCATTAGCAAATACAGAAATATGAGGAGTCCCCCATTATTGAAACTGCTCTTTCCCATGCATCATGAGAGACATTTTGTTTCTACAGATGGGTAAGTTGGAGATTTGGTAAATCTTAAATCATGTATTAGAATTATATAACCCTAGGATGTCAACTTTTCTTCTGTTACCAGTAGAATAGTATCTAAATCATTCCTAAAATAGGCCTGCATGAAAAAATGTGTTTGGAAATATTATGTATAAATACATAATATATACATAGCCTAGTTATATCCCATTTTTTAAAAAAATTACTAATTAAGGTTCTATTGTACAATAAATATTGTTTATTGAGCAAATATTGTTCTTGTTTTCTTAGATGGTTGTAGCTGTGTGGGAGATATTCAGAGTATGGGAGATGGTGAGCAGGCAAGCCAGAGAGAGGTGTTGGTGTGCTGAGTTCTCCTGAAATGTCCAGTTCCCAAGGTATTTCTTTGCTAAACTGTGTTTTTCCAAAGTTGTATCTGGACTCTCTCAGGTTTTCAGAAAGGGGAGGAAAGAAGAAGAAAAAACCATATATATATTTGAATCTAAAGATAGTCAGGGATATGATAACTGAGGTCAAGATGAAGAAATACTAGATAAAAAATAATACAAGGATAATTTGGTGGGTAAACCTGAGAGACTATAGAGGAAGCTGGAATAAAAGATATGTGAAAATTCTGGTATAGGGCTTATGCCATGGAAATTGAGGTATAAAATGCTCCCTCTTTCCCCCACCCCCTTTTCAAGTCATTCCTTTCTGATTGACCACGAGCATTGCTCTTTTGGCTACAGAAAAGCAGCTGCAGCCCATTATGAAATCTGCCACAAGACCTTTATATTTGGAAGATGACATTATACTGTCTTAAAAAAACTTACAATCTGATGGTACTAGAACTGCACTATCATTATTGACTATCAGAATTTAGAAAATAAAACTCTTGGAATGACCAGAGTTGTTGGAAGAAAGAATTATGAACAGGACAAGTAGAAGGCAAATGATCACACTGCTGCTGTCTCCTTTCTCTGACAGAGCTTGCGATCGGTTGTGGAAGACTTAAAGCTGGAGTGAAATTTACCCTGTTATTTTACAAATGAAACACTGAGGCCTAGTAAGGTGAAATAGATTGCTCAAGGTTACTGGCTGATTAAAGTCATATCCAGGACTAGAATTTTGGAGTTCTGCCTCCCAGGTTATCCATTTTTTTCTTTGGTCACCTTGCAGAACTTTATGGAAGCCCACCACCCTAGTCCAATAGTTGCTTCTTCATTAGACTTCTGCTTCTTAATCTAAATTGCTGAATTTCCTGACTGGTAGAAATCAAGAATTCAGTCAGCAAGGCAGAAACATTGTTGAAACAAACACAATATGAGTGAGTGAACAGGAGTACAGCATGAAGGAATCATGAGGAAGTTTTGTTGTTAGGTAGTGTCAAGTTGGTTCTGACTCATAGCAACTCTGTGTACAACAGAATGAAACCCCGCCTGGTTCTATGCTATCCTCACAATCCTTGCTATGCTTGAGCCCCTTGTTGCAGCTACTGTGTCAGTCCATCCCATTGATTGTCTTCCTCTTTGTCTTTCACCATCCTCTTTACCAAACAAGCATGATATCCTTCTCCAGGAACGAGTCTCTCCTGCCAGCATGACCAAAGTACAAGAGGTGAAGTTGCACCATCCTCATTTCTAAGGAGCATTCTGGCTGTATTTTGTCCAAGATAGATTTGTTTGTTCTTGTGACTGTCCACAGTATATTCAATGTTTTTTTGCCAACACCATAATTCAAAGGCGTCAATTCTTCTTTGGTCTTCCTTATTCATACATCTTGGACACCTCCATTTGGCAGTGATGTTGAGAACCTGGAGAGTATCCAGAGTAGTGCATTGAAAACAATGGTTTGGATGAAAAATAAGAACTCTTAGGAAAGATAAAGGGATTTGTGAGTACACATTTATCTTACAGAAAGAAGGGTGAGGGTGGCTTTGAAAAACAGCTTCAAATATAAAACCAGCTGCAGTACATTTTCCCTGAGGATAAAATGAAAAATAAGCTAATGGCAACAAAAGGATTTAGGCTTCAAGGGTTCTCAACTTTGGCTGTCCATTACAGTTATTCCAGGAGCTTCAACAAAAGTCACATTGTCCAAGTCACCTCAGAGCAATTAAAAAGGAATCTTTAAGGATTGCAGACAAGTATCAGTATTACTTTAATGCTTCCCAGGTGATTGCAAGGGGCAGCCAAGGTTGAGACCCAGTGAACTAAGGGAAAAGATAAAAGCTTCTTAATTACTGAGGATTATGTGATTTGGAAAAAGGGGAAGACCCTCAATGAGATGGACTGACACAGTGGCTGCAATGATAGGCTCAAGCATAGCAAGGATTGTGAGGATGGTGCAGGACCGGGCATGTTTCCTTGTACACAGGGTTGCTATGAGTCTGAGCTGACTCAGTGGTACCTAACAATAACAACAACAGTGTGATTTGGGAAGGGATTACTGAGTAAGGTGTGAGATCTTCCTACCTTAAAGAAGGTTTCAATATATGATAGACTCAGCTTCTTGGGGAATAGTTTCTTCCAGAGACAGGTTTTGATGCGGCAGCTTTCTTCAGATGCAATGGTTCTCAGTGGATGCAGTTCATCAGAATCTCATGTGGAGCTTCAAAAATTTCAATGTCTGGGCTCTACATCTGGTGGTGCAGTGCCTAAGGCATTTGACTACTAACCAGAAGGTTGGTGGTTCAAACCTACCAGCCACTCTGTGGATGGAAGATAGGGAAATCTGAATTTATATAGTTTCATAGGTGCATCTGACACACAGTCATTGGAGAATCACTTTATAGGGAAGGATCACATGCTCCTAATTTCCTAGTTTAGTATTAATTTTGCCTTGTAAAACACCCTGAGCCATATACCTGGAAAGAGAAGCACGTTAACCTCCATTTTCCTTTTAAGTGAAGCCTGACACCAATCAATCAGCAAATATGTATTAAGCACCTCCTATGTGCTCAGCACTATCTTATTCCTTAGCAATAGAGATAACTAAGAATTTTTTTTCTTAGCCCTTTTATGATCAAATTATTTTATATTTGTTAGATTTGGTAGATGCATGGTTTTCCAGTCCTGGAATGCATGCTGAATAATTAAGCCATGTTACAGTTTTGTTAGGTAAGATAGATTTTAACAAATGGCTTGTGGGAGACATGTGTTCCAATGGACTCTAGAGAGATAGGATAGATGAGATGAGCCATGTGAAAAATCATTTGTTCTTAGGAAATTTCTTTTATTGTGTGAACTGTTTAGAAACATGGGATAGCACATAAAGGCACACTGCAATGGCTGCACAGAATTGTTGTTCTAGTCTCCTTCTTAGAGCTGCATTCTTTGCATCCCTTTCTAGATCCCTTGACAGGTAAATGCTTCCCAACCTGTCTGATCTATCAGTTGGCTTGTTCTTCACAAGAAAGGAGGGTCCTTCTATTCTTTTGGTATTTGGGCTCACAGTAAACTGCCAAATGAACAAAGGAAACTGTACACATACTTATAAGGCTGACTTTGCTGTACAAAAGCCAAGAAAGACAAAAGTTTTATGCATTCACACCTCTGGGATGCATCCCCTCATCCAATACCCTCTAAACACTGTGATTTGGTACCACCAAACATTTTTCAGTTACTAACAGTTACACACGTCCCTGCCAAATGCCAGCATGTACTGTAAGTGGAACACTAATATGCCAAGACACAAGAAAGGGAAAAAATGTAAGTGTTCTATACATGTCCCATTGATTATGAAATTGAGGAATTCTACCTTAGAACCAATTATAGAACAACAGAAGAGTTAAGTTTGATGGTACAGACTGCCACATAAGTTCAGTTGGGAGGGAGGTCAACAAGGAGTGAACTCACATCATGGAAGATGTGGGATTTAAGTTGAATGTTGGAGAGTAGGTGGGATTTGGAAGGAGAATGAAGAAAGAGAGGCATATCAGATTAGGCAGGAATAAACAACCCTAATCATAGTTTTTTGGCTTTATTTCCTTCTTCCTACTTTCTAGATAAGATTCATTTAAAAACCCAGTCATAAAATTACCCCACTTCCTGACAGCATCCAATATAGAGCAAAGCTTTGCTTCTTGAACCCTCCTCAAAAATCACTTAACACAAACTCATCTAGTAATAAATCTTATTAACACCCTCTTAAAGATCCCTGGAAAAACAAATGGTTAAGTGCACAGCTGCTAACCAAAAGGTGGCAGATGGAACCCCTCCAGTGGCTCTATGGGAGAAAGTCCTGGCGGCAACTTGCATCTAAAGATTACAGGCAAGAAAACCTTGGGGCACTGCTTCTCTGTTACATGGAGTAGCCATGAGTCTGAACTGACTCAGTGGTACCAAACAATAGCACCCTGTTACTGAGATTCCCCATAGTTCTTCAGGATACGCATTCTCCCTTGTTGCAATGACTAATAAACCCAACTTGTTTAACTGCAAAGTGTTCCTGGTGATCTTTGGCTGGAGGGCATTGACCCAACATAATTTAAATGGTCCCTATCTTTTTTTTTTTCTTCCTTGTTTAGGGAAACCAGAACACATGAGAGCTATATAGTGTAAAGGAGAAGTTCATGAAGCCGTTTTAACCAAAAACTAAATGATTGAATTAAACTCAATTCTTGCTAAATAAAATTAGTCTTTGTGCTTACCTGCCTAGAACTCCATGTTTACTTGGGTATATTCAGCAAAATCATTTCAGACTTTTCATAGGCTCCTGTCACTTGGCCTTGTTAATTGCTAGAACTAGAGAATGATTTCTCTTTGTGGTCAAGACAGAATGTGAAATAAATGCACTCTGTGGAAGGGATTCTTGACACAGCTGTCTTTTGTATAAAGTGGGCCCAGGGAATATTTCTTCATGTTGTTGTTGTGTGCCATCGAGTCAGACCTGACTCATAGCAACCCCTCCTTGGGTTTCTGAGGCAGTATCACTACAGAAGTTGATTGCCCCATCTTCCTTCCAAGGAGTGGCTGGTGGGTGACAAGGATGTAATAAAGAGAATTGTTTTGAAAGGGTCTTGGAGCAGGTCTTACCTAAAACTTAAAGGGCTTTTGTTTTAACAAAATGTTCCCGGGAAATGTCCTGGTACTACATGTTGTTGTTGTTTGTTGTTATGTGCCGTTGAGTCAGACCCAACTCATAGCGACCCCTCCTTGGGTTTCCGAGGCAGTTATCACTACGGAAGTAGATTGCCCCATCTTCCTTCCGAGGAGTGGCTGGTGGGTTTGAACTGCCAGCCTTCTGGTTAGCAGTCAAGTGCCTTAGGCACTATGCTACCAGAGCTCCTCTGGTACTACATGGTTATCTCTAATTCCAAAGACATCTGGTTAAAGCTGTTTGACATCAACGAGTGATGTTTTTATGATCCCACCTGAAAGATTTGTGACGGTGAGGAAAAACTTCTGTAATTATCCCCCAAATCAATTACTGTTAGCCTCTGTACTCAATTATCCAATAGAAGTCCATTCACTGCCCCTAACCCATTCTCCTTGCAATCTCAACTGTAGACTAACCAATCAAATGACAGTATTCTTCATTCCCTGGACTATATCAGTCTTTGTTAGAAGTCTTTAGTTGGAGTTACCAGTTCTCACTTACATGGGCTGGTGTCTCCATTCATTCAAATGTACCTTTTTTTTTCTGAATAAATTCTCCTAATCTCATTTGACAGATTAAGTGAGTTTTTTCACTACTACAGTGATTTGAAAAGCAGCCCCTCCACAGTGGACCTTAGGACTGTGGACCAGAATTTCTGATGCCAAATTGAAGGCCTTTTGTGCTTTCTTTTAATTTTCCCCAGGCTTTGGACTCCACAATCTAGAGGTAAGTGCTTCTTGGAAGGAACCTGCACTCTTTTTGTGTAGTGGTTTCTCTGAGGAATTATTTCTGAAAAGTCTCTGCTTTCTTTTTTCTGTTCATTTCTAAAATGTCATGTAGCAGCCTTGTTTGTTGTTAAAACAGTAGGGCTGTTCTGTTTTTCTTCTCTTTCCTTTCTTTTGGAGGTACATTAAGCTTTTGCCTCTCTGGTTTACATGAACGTTTCCTTGATGAGATGAGCGAAGGGTGTTTGGGTCTTCCTGTTGGAAACCTTTTCAGTGTCATGACAGAGCACTTTGACCCCAGTTGTTTGTTTTACATGATGCATTGGCACAATCTCATACAAGGAAGTCTGGAAAACTGGTGGCCTTTATGGGTTTTTTTTTTTTTT
>NW_006921627.1:5532623-5534813 GCF_000298275.1 Orycteropus afer afer
AAAATTGAGAGGAAGGAATGGCAAGTTTTTCTTGAGTGGCACCAAGAAGACTCTAAAAGACAGAAGATAGTTTTGCTTCCCTCGATGTTAGTCAAGTTTTTCCCAAGGTATAGTGTCTAGATGAGGTGAATTAATAGGTAGTTTTGTTCCCTTACATGATACCTAAACAAAATGAATAGAAAAATTGCAGTGTCTGTCTGTATTTACAGATGATCCTCCTGATCCTGTTGTTCCAGTTACTCCTCCTCTCATTGTCACACCTCTTTTCTGTGCTCCTTCTCCCACCATCATTCCTCTATCTGCTTCCTTGGAAGCTGCTTATCTTTATCCATCTCTACCTCCTCTACCCCAACTTCTTCCTTCCTATTTTGAAAACACCTCAACTGAGCTTCCTTATTATGCTGAGGACTTTGGACTTAAAAGAGCCAAGACAAACTTAATGTTGAGATACCTTTTAAAATCAAACAACTTGACTATGAGGGCTACCTCCACAAGTACTTTTTATACCATAGAGTAAGACAGAATTAAGTGCCATAGTTAAGGATTTTCCCACAAGCAAGGAAGATCCAGGTAAATTTACTGAGGAATTCAGGATCTTTACCTCTACCCATCAGCCAGGAATCCCTGATTGTTATAAGTTTGTTCACATGTTATAAGGGCCTGGGTAACCACAACTGTGGATGACTGAGGCTAGATGGTATGAGGATAGGACTTCACTGACTCCTCCCACAATAAAAACCACTAAAGCTCCACGACTCAAAAGCATCAACTATTCTTCAGTTTTCCTTATTCATTGTCCAGCTCTCACATGCATACGAGGTGATTGGAAATATCACAGCTTGTGTCAGGCACACCTTAGTCCTCAAGGAGACATCCCTGCTCCTCGGCACATGAAACAGATTTTAAATGAGATTATATTAAATTAAAAATTAGATTGGGTATGCTGCCTCCTATGTCATCTCTGATAGGATCAGATTGACAGGGCTCTGGGGATTAAATGGGGTTTTTTCCAGAGATGGCTCTAAATAATCAGAGAGAAATCGCTCTTCAAGTAAATGGGAGAATATTGTAAGTTTTTAATCTATATAAGAGCCATTTTGTCAGCTTTGAATCCCATGTGTTTGGAAAATCCCTTACCCCAGAGTAATAATACTACTGAAAGGTGGGAATTATGAGCCAGGAGCAAATTCTCATTCTCAGCCAGTCAGTGGGTTTTTTTTATTTTTTTAAGACCCATAGAAGATATACATCCCTTTTTATTAAGCTCAAATACTCCTGTTAACCTACTAGGAAGAGACCTTTAATCTAAATGAAGCTATCATTTACAACTTACTGAACAGGGAGAAATGCTTTTAGAGATACTTGATGCTACTCATCCTAGGATGAGAGAAACTATGGATAATGAAGAAACTCTATGTTATTTCCTGGGACTTAGTGTGCCTTTACGAGAAGGCAACTCTCACCAATCACTAACCCCATTCCCAGCATTGCCACTCTGTCTAAAACAACCGGTTGACTTTCATTGGTATGCTGAGTGCCCCTTTGCCCCAGATTGCCTTTCAATTGCTCCAGAAATGTTCTGGGCCACATCTTCCACAGATGTTAGTCAAGTTTTGTCAACTAACCCCATCAAAATTCAAATAGATAATTCTAAGCCTTTGCCTGGGTTTTCACAATACCTGATAAAGAAGAAATGGAAGGATTAGCCCCAATAATCCAAGATTTTCTAAAAACGAGGCTTATTATCCCTTGCACTAGTCCCTATAAAGAAATCTGGGAATTGAGGATGGTGGTTTTGTGTAAGGGTTGCCATTAACTGCATAGCTATCACTCGTTTGTAGTACCAAACCACCATTTACTTTTATCTAATAGTCCTCCCCAAACTATTCATTTTACTGTAATAGATTTGTACAATGTCTTTTTTAGTATCCCAGTTCATCCAGGGAGTCAATATATATTTTTTATGTGGAATAATCAACAAGTTAACCTAGACAGTTATGCAACAAAGTGATATACTGTTGTTATGTGCTGTCGAGTCGGACCCGACTCATAGTGACCCCTCCTTGGGTTTCCAAGGCAGTATCACTACAGAAGTAGATTGCTCAACCTTCCTTCTGAGGAGTGGCTGGTGGGTTTGAACCGTCAGCCTTCTGATTAGCAGTCAAGTGCTTTAGGCACTGTGATAGTTGG
>NW_006921627.1:5538568-5540044 GCF_000298275.1 Orycteropus afer afer
TTTTGAGTGGGGCCCAGAGCAACAGAAGGCCCTGCAACAGGTTCAGGCTGCTGTGCAGGCTGCTCTGCCACTTGGGCCATATGATCTGGCTGATCCAATGTTGCTTGAAGTGTCTGTAGTAGATAGAGATGCTGTTTGGAGCCTTTGGCAGGTTCCTATTGGTGAATCGCAACATAGACCCTTGGGGTTTTGAAGCAAAGCCCTGCCATCCTCTGCAGATAACTACTCTCCTTTTGAGAAACAGCTTTTGGATTGTTACTGGGCTTTGGTAGAGACTGAATGCCTAACCATGGGCCACCAGATCACCATGAAGCCTGAGCTGCCCATCATGAACTGGGGTTGTCTGACCCACAGAGTCATAAAGTTGGACGTGCACAGCAGCACTCCCATCATTAAAGGGAAGTGGTGTATCAGAGATCGGGCTCGAGCAGGACCTGAAGGCACAAGTAAGTTGCATGAGGAAGTGGCCCAAATGCCTATGGTCTCCACTCCAGTCACATTACCTTCCCTGTCCCACTCTGCACCTATGGTCTCATGGGGAGTTCCTTATGATCAGTTGACTGAGGAAGAGAAAACTCGTGCCTGGTCTACAAATGGTTCTGCGCGATATGCAGGCACCACTCGAAAGTGGACAGCAGCGGCACTGCAACCCCTTTCTGGGACTTCCTTAAAGGACAGTGGTGAAGGGAAATCCTTCCAATGGGCAGAACTTCAAGTCATGCATATGGCTGCTCACTTTGCATGGAACAAGGAATGGCCAGATGTGCAATTATATATGGATCCATGGGCTGTGCCTAATGGCTTAGCTGGATAGTTTGGGACTTGGAAGGAGCATGATTGGAAGATTGGTGATAAGGATGTATGGGGAAGAGGCATGTGGATAGATCTCTCTGAATGGGCCAAAGGAGTAAAGATATTTGTGTTTCATGTGAATGCCCGTCAGAAAGTGACCTCAGCAGAGGAGGACTTTAACAGTCAGGTGGATAGGATGACACATTCAGTGGAAACCAGCCATCCTTTTGCCCCAGCTACTCATGTCATTGCTCAATGGGCTCATGAACAAAGTGACCATGGTGGCAGGGATGGAAGTTATGCATGGGCTCAGCAACATGGACTCCCGCTTACCAAGGCTGATTTGGCTACCGTCACTGCTGAGTGCTCAATCTGCCAACAGCAGAGACCAACACAGTCTGCAATATGGAACCATTTCTTGGGGTGATCAGCCAGCAACCTGGTGGCAGGTTGATTACATCGGACAACTTTCATCATGGAAAGGACAGTGTTTTATTCTTACTGGGATAGATTCTTATTCTGGACATGGATTCGCCTTTCCTGCATGCAATGCTTCTGCTAAAACTACCATCCATGGACTTACAGAATGCCTTATCCACCATCATGGCATCCCACACTGCATTGCTTTGGATCAAGGGACTCATTTCACAGCACATGAAGTGCAGCAGTGGGCTTATGCTCATG
>NW_006921627.1:5540741-5542434 GCF_000298275.1 Orycteropus afer afer
GTGCTTGCTGAGGGCAAGGGAAATACAGAATGGGTGGTGGAAGAAGGTAGTTCTGAATATCAGCTATGACTACGTGACCAGCTGCAGAAACGAGGACTATGATTGTTTTATTTCTTCATTGTATATGTGCATCAAATGTTTTGTTTTTCTGTTATGACTGTGAAATGTAAATAAGGTTAATGCATTTTAGTTGTATGTGTGTTAACATATCATGTTAGGCACAAATATGACTCTGTAATTGTCCTTATTTAGAGATTATATATAGTTAAGATGTGTACAACTGCCAAGTTGACAAGTGGTGGACTGTGATAGTTGGAGCTGTGTGTCAAGTTGACTGGACCCCAGTTCTGTGTGGTTGTTCCCATGATGGTATCAGATGACTGTGTTCTGAGTGGTCAATCTGTTCAGGGGGAGTTTCCCTAGTGGTGTGGCCTGCTTTCGGGATATCCAGGGACATCCTGGGAAGAGAGACATTCTTCTGTGGATCGGACTGTGGTGTGCTGCCTACAACTTTCTGTGAGTGAGCAGCCCACCATTCGGCCTGGTGATCTTGGATTTTTCTTTCGTTGGAGTCAACAGCCAGTGTACTGCCTGCCAGCCTTGAGCTTCTCGGCCCCCTGCAGTTGCAGAAGCTAAGGCTGACTGCAGCCTGACATTTCCTCCAGGGACTTTGGACTTGCCGGCTTCTATACGTTTGTGAGCCATTTTCCTGAGAGAAATTTCTCTCTCTTTATATATATACAAGCTTTGCTGTTTTTTGTTTCTCTAGAGAACCCAGTCTAACACAGGCACTATGCTATCAGAGCTCCCCAAAATGATATAGAAAGCCTAACTACTTTTCCCAAATTTTGCATGCTAATTTACAGTCTTTAAAATTTGTCAGTGGCTCTGCTCTGCTCTAAAACACTGACAATTTGTTAGCCCTTTCATTAGACACACATTTAAAGGATAGCATTCTGCTTTTGTAACAGCTGGCCACTAAGGGACATAAAGTATCCAATGAAAAATTGCAACTGACTCTACCTTCAGTAAAATATTTAGGGCATATTATCTCAGAAAAAGCAGTTTTCGTAGACCCAAAAAGAAAGGATGTGATTCTGGCTTTCTTTATCCCTGCACTAAGTAGCAACTGAGAGGATTCTTAGGGTTTTGTGACTATTATCATGCCTGTATTCCCAATTTCTTCGTAATGCTTCAGATGCTTTATCACTTTTTAAAGGGACCTACTACACCTTACTCATTCCAGCTGTCTGAGAAGGGCATCCAAACTGTTTCTAAGTTAAAGGAGAAACTTCTCACCACACCAGCTTTAGGATTTCCCGATTATAAGTTGGATTTTTCTTTGTATGTTGTGGAAATGCTTTGGAAGTCCTCAATCAGACACATGGGGGTCAACAGTAATTGTAGGACACTATAGCTTACAATTAGATTCCGTAGCTAGGGGATATCCCCCGTGCCTTAAAGCAGTTGCTGTCACACTTAGCTGGTAGAAGTCACAACCAATATTGTACTTGGGAATTTTTTTTTTTTAATTGTTTTTATTTGGGTGAAGATTTACAGAGCAAATTCACTTTCCATACAGCAGTTCACATATACTTTGTTTCATGTCATTGACCACAGTTCACCACAATGCAACAGCTCCCCTCCCACTTCCTCCCCATAGTTACCTCTTCCCAGTGTCCGTCCCTCCATA
>NW_006921627.1:5544801-5557729 GCF_000298275.1 Orycteropus afer afer
ATCAGAGAGTTCCAATGCTGCTTCTTTGTCAGCGATGTGTTCTGGGTTTGTATCCTTCTCCCTTGTTTCTACCACTTTATTCTGCTTCTTTGTGTGGACTGTATGGTCTGTTGTCTTCGAGACATGTAATGTCATTGTATTTATATTTCATTGGTGATTGTATGTTGGTATGATTAGTCCAAGATTTTTTTTCCCTTTGTTTTGTTTTGATATATCTAAGTAAGCAGGGTACTGTGCTCCTCTATTTGCTAATTGGCAGCACTTGTGCACTCACCACCTGTCTTCTGGTGGGTGTGATAGAGAATGAGAGTGGGTGCACAGATCTCTGTTAGCTGTTTGTGAAGAACAGTTAAGGGTGAGTCAAGCTCATAGTGGCTGTGGTCTGTAATTGGCTGGTTGGTACAGAAGCAAGTGGTGACCCTCACTTAGTAGGTGGAGCTGCAGGAGGTGCAGGTATGGTTGGGTTGTATAGGCATGGTTGCTCCTCCCACTCAGTTAGAGAAAAACAACAAATAAAAAAACCAAAAAAAGTAAAAACAAGAGGACAAAAAACACACCACATAAACACACAGGAACAATCACCAAAAAGAAAAAGGAAAGGCAATAAATGAGAAGAAATATTTAAAGAAATACTTTTAAAAGACATAAGAAATATAAATCAAAAAAGAGGGGAAAAAAAAACCCACAATATCTGGGGACAGGGGAGTAAGAGAAAAGAGCTACAGTAAAAGAATAATAAAGAAAAAAATGTGAAAAATACAAAAAGAAAAAGAAGGGATGGGAAGAACAAAAAGAAAGAAAAAAGATGGGAACCAGGAAAAGGGAAGAGGAAAAAAAAACCAAAAACTAGAACCTGGGAAAGGAAAAAGAAAGAATAAAAATTAAAAGCAAGAAGAAAAGAATAATTTTTAAAAAATCAGAGTGTGTAGTGGGAAGCAGGGCATCCAGGCTCCATCAGAGGGCATAGAGTAGGAAGGAATTCCTGCCAGTCCAGAAGGTGGGTGGAAGTGGGGGATGGCCGTACCTCCGTTCACCAAGAAGGTGTGGGGTATAAGAGTAACAAGGGGAATATTGCACCTTTCCAGTTTGTCAGCTTCCAGTGTGGTTGTCTGTGCTGTCCACAGCAAGCAGAGCCTATTCTTAGGTAGCTAGGATCCAAACCCGCTGCTTTAAACATCCAAAATGGCTACACCACTTGTAAATATTCAAAATGGCCAGAAAGCCAAAATCCACAGCTCAGTTTGTATCCTTCTTTACTGTTTCCCTTTTCTTTCATCAGCCACCAGTGCAGTTGTCCATGCAGCCCTTGAAGAGCAGTGCCAATTTTTAAGTTATTGGCCCAGGTCCTAATACCACTTGTAAATATTTAAACTGGCCACATCATTAAAATAGCTAACAGTCCACAGCTCTGTCCTTATTCACTGTTCTCATTCAAGTTGGTATTTAATCCACATCTGTATCCTTCCTTTCAAAGATCAGGGCTCCAGGATTAGCTTCTGTATCTGCGTAAACTGGTTTCTCTTTTCTTTGTTGAAAAGGGTCTATGTAGTTTGTCTGCCTATTCCACCATCTTACCGCTAAAGTCACTGGGCTTTTTGACTCATTAAGCTTCCTCCTAACCACCTTAAGAGTTTTTCAATAACATGGTGAAGAAAAGAATACTGAAGCTGCCTAATAACCAGTAACACCTTCCAAAAGATGTGTTACTCCTTTGTGGGCAACATGAAACAAGCTCATCCTGAAGATGAGAACTCTCCTGTACCAAGGTAGAACTGAAATATTTAGTAATTCAAATAGCCATCAGGGAGCAGCATAACAAACAATGCAATCCACTGCTGTCAAGTTGGATCCATTTCATAGTGACCCCTCCTTGAGTTACTGAGTTGGTATCACTACGGAAGTAGAGTGCCAAACCTTCCTTCTGAGGAGTGGCTGGTGGGTTTGAACCACCAGCCTTCTGGTTAGCAGTCAAATGCCTTAGACACTTAGCCACCAGAGCTCCCAATCACAATTTAAACTTAAATCTATGCAGAACTACTTCTTGAATTGATCAGAGGATGTTCAATGAAATCCCTGATCAAGAGGAAGGAATTGTAAAGGCGAAGTTCATGAAGCCTTTTTAGCCAAAAACAAAATGATTGAATTAAACTCAGTTCTTGCTAAATTAAATTTGTCTTTTCACTTGCCTGCCTGGGACTCCATATTTACTTAGCTGCATTCAACAGAATCAACTCTGCCCTTTCACAGGCTTCTGTCGCTTGGCCCTGTTAATTGCTAGAATGATTTCTCTTTGTGGTCAAGCCAGAATGTGAAAGAAATATACTCTATGGAATCTTGACACAGCTGTCTTTTGCATAAAGGAATATTTCTTCGCTACAAGGATGTAACAAAGAGAATTGTTTTGAAAGGCCTTAGAGCTGGCCTTTTCTAAAGTTTCAGACAATTTAGAGGTTTTTGTTTTATTTTAAGCAAGCTGTTTCTGGGAAATGAAGTCCTGTTACTACATGATTATCTCTAATTCCTAAGATATCTGGTTAAAGCTGTTTAAACATAAACCATTGATGTTTTTATGATCCCACCTGAAACATATGTGGCTATGATGATGTTGTTGTTATTGTTGTTATTGTCGAGTCGGCCCCAACTCATAGCGACCCCTCCTTGGGTTTCCGAGGCAGTATCACTACGGAAGTAGGATTGCCCAACCTTCCTTCCGACCGCCAGGCTTCTGGTTAGCAGTCAAGTGCTTTAGCTACTATGCTACCAGAGCTCCCGGCTATGATGATAAACCTCTGCAATTAGTCCCTGAAATCAATCACTGTAAGCCTCTGTACTCAATTATCCAATAGAGGCCCATTCTTCTCACCTAACTGATCCTCCTTGTGACCTCAACCAAATACTAACCAATCAAATGACAGTATTATAATCTCTTTGTTGTTAGAAGTTCTTTAGTTGGAGTCATTAGTTCTCATTTATGTGGGTCGGTGTCTCCCAGCTTCCTAATGTACCTTTTTTTTTTTTCCCCCTGAATTAACCCTCCTAATCTCATTTTCCACAACTCTTCTGTCAGTTTGTTGTACTGTGGTGGCTTATGTGTTGCTATGTTGCTGGAAGCTATGCCATTTGTATGTCAAATACCGGCAGGGTCATCCATGGTGGACAGGTTTCAGTGGAGCTTCCAGACTAAGATAGACTAGGAAGAAGGATGTGGTGGTCCACCTCTCAAAAAATTGGCCACTGAGAACTAACTTAATGAATAGCAGTGAAACATTGTCTGATACAGTGCCAGAAGATGAGCCCCTCAGGTTTGAAGACACTCAAAATATGACTGAAAAAGAGCTGCCTCCTCAAAATAGAGTCAAACTTAATTACATAGATGGAGTAAGACTTTCAGGACCTTCATTTGTTGATGTGGCATTACTCAAAATATAAGAAACAACTGCAAAAATCCATTAATAATCAGAACTGAAATGTATTAAGTATTAATCTAGAGACATTGGAAGTTGTCAGAAATAGAACACATAATGATCGATATCCTAGGCATTGGTGAGATGAAATGGACTTGTATTGGCCATTAAAAAAATTTTAATTGTGATTTGCATAAAGTTTACAGAACAAATTCATTTTCCATACAATAGTTCATACACATTTTGTTTCATAACATTGACTGCAATTCCCTACAATGTAACAGCTCCCTTGCTACTTCCTCTCAGCAGTTACCTCTTCCCTGTGTCCTTTTTTCCTATGCATTCTTGCCTCTGAGCTATCTCCCTGTGCAAATACTGCCCTTCTGTTCTCCCATGATTGATCATTCTAAGGAGTGTATATACCTGATATAAATGTTCACCCTATCTGCCTATCTGCTGTTTGGCTGGAAGCCATAGGAGTGAGTTAAATTCCAGACCTGAAGGGTTACTAGTGGCCATGGTCTGAGGGCTCTATCAGACCAATAAACCTGGTATTTTTATGATTTTATGATTTTGAGTTTTGTTCCACATTTTTCTCCCACTCTATCCAGGATCTCCTGCACTGATCCTGTTCTGAGTGGTTGATAGTGGTAGCTGGGCATCATCTAGTTCTTCTGGTCTCATAGTCATATAGGCTGAGGTTTGCATGGTCCACTAGTCCCTTGGACTAATTCTTTCCATGCATCTTTGGTTTTCTTCATTCTTCTTTGCTCTAGATGAGAAGAGACCCATTGTTGCATCTAGATGACTGCTTGCAAGCTTTTAAGACCCCAGACAATACTCACCAAAATAGGATGTAAAACAATGTTTCAGTGTAATAAATTATGCCAATTGAGATTGATGTCCCCTGCGACCATGCTCCTGACCCCACAGGTCCAACTACTCACTCCCTCAGGGTGGTTGGTTGTGGCTAAGAAGTTATCCTAACTTTGCCCCTTGTTAGCTCTATTATATATATGAACATTCTTACAGCACATACAGATAGGTATGTTGCAGATATGCCAACCTTATATATATATATGGTCATTGGTATAGTTCCTTTCGCTTAGACATAACTTATCATTCAGCCTGTGTACCCATCTATTTATCCATACATTAATGTTTACAACAGGAAAGAGACTGATAACACAGTATATGGTATATGTAAAAGGGTTTACCTTTGTTGTCCATACCTCTTGCACACCTCTCTGTGTCTTTCTTTCCCTTAGTGTTATTGTATTGGTCACTCATTGTTGGTGTATTGCCTTTCCCTTCACTCAAATCTATACTTGTCTCTGTGTATCTAGCAGTGTTCCCTCCCCTCCTCTTCCATCCCTGGTAACAAACAAGGAAAGTTTACTTCCGCATATAAACTTTTCCTTGACTTGTTACAATAGTGAAGTAATACAATACATGTCCTTCTGTGATTGAGTTATGTCAGTCAGCATAATGTTCTCCAAGTTCATCCACATTATGTGGTGTTTTGCATATTTTGTGTTATTCTTTAGTATTGCATAATATTCCATTGTGTGTAAGTACTATAGTTTGCTTCTCCATTCTTCTGTTGATGGGCACTTACGTTGTTTCCATGTCTTTCCTGTTGTAAATAGTGCTGCAATGAACATGGGTGTGCATATATCTGTTCTTGTCCTGGCTCTCACATCTTTATGATGTATACCTAGTACTGGGATTGCTGGATCAAATGGTATTTCTAATTCCAACTTTTTAAGGAATTGCCCTACTGATTTCCACAGTGATTGTATCATCTTACAGTCCCATTAGCAGTGTATGAGAGTCCCAATCTTTCTACATTCTCACCAGCATTCGTTATTTTCTGTATCATTTAACTTTGCTATTAGTGCTTGGGGAGCTCTGGTAGCATAGTGGCTAAGACACTTGCCTGCTAACCAGATGGCTGGCGGTTCAAACCCACCAGCCACTCCTCGGAAGGAAGGTTGGGCAATCCTACTTCTGTAGTGATACTGCCTCGGAAACCCAAGGAGGGGTCGCTATGAGTTGGGTTTGACTCGACGGCACATAACAACAACAACAACATTAGTGCTTGAGTGAGATGGTATGTCGTTGTTGTTTCTATTTGCATTTCTATACTGGCTAATGATTGTGAACATTTCTTCATTTATTTGTTGGCTGCCAGAATATCTTCTTTGGTGAAGTGTCTATTCATGTCTTCTGCCCATTTTTAAATTTGATTGTTTGTCTTTTTGATGTTGAGGTGTTAGAGTTTTCTATAAATTTTAGATATAAGTCCCTTATCAGATATGTCATTGCTGAATACTTTCCTCAATCTGTAGGTTCTCTTTTTGCTCTTGTGGAGAAGTCTTTTGAAGCACATAAAAACTTAATGTTTAGAAGGTTCTAGTCATCTAGTTTATCTTCTGCTGTTTGTATTTTGAGTTATGCTTGATAGTCTATTTATGTGTATTGGCCATTTTGAATTGAACAATTAGATAGTCTAGTATGTGAGGAGAGACACATTAAAGAGGAATGATATTGCTTTCATCATCAAGAAGAATATTTCAAGATCCATCCTGAAATACAATGCTGCCAGTGATAGGATAATATCCACATGCCTATAATTTATGTGCCAGCCACTAAAGCTAAAGATGAAGACATTGAAGATTTTTACGAATTTCTGTAGTCTGAAATTCACCAAACATGCAATCAAGATGTAATGATAATTACTGGTGATAGGAATGTGAAAGTTAGAAACAAAGAAGCATTGGTAGTTGGAAAATATGGCATTGGTGATAGAAATGATGTTGGAGATAACATGATAGAATTTCTAAGACCAATACTATATTCATTGGAAATACTTTTTCTAACAACATAAATGGGGACTATACACATGGACCACACCAGATGGAATACATAGGAATCAAATCAACTACATTTGTGGTTGAGAAGCTCAATATCATCAATTAGAATAAGGCCAGGGGACGACTATGGAAAAGATCATCAATTGCTCATATGCAAGTTTAAATTGAAGCTGAAGAAAATTAAAAACAAGTCCATGAGAGCCGAAATACAACCTTGAGTATATCTTGCCTAGATTTAGAGACCATCTCAAGAATAAATTTGATGCACTGAACGCTAATGAGTTAAGACCAGAAGAGTTGTGGGCTGACTTCAAGGACATCATATATGAAGAAAGCAAAGAAAAAAGACAGGAAAGAAAGAAAAGACCAAAATGGGTGTCAGAAGAAACTCTGAAACTTATTCTTGAATAGGGATAGCTAAAGTGAATGGAAGCAATGGTGAAGTAAAAGACCTGAATAGAAGATTTCAAAGGGTGGGTTGAGAAGACAATGTAAAGTATTATAATGAAATGTGCAAAGACCTGGAGTTAGAAAATCAAAAGGGAAGAACTAGCTCAGCATTTCTTAAGCTGAAAGGACTGAAGAAAAACTTGAAGCCTTGAATTGCAATATTGAAGGATTCTATGGACAAAATATTGAACGATGCAGCAAGCATCAAAAGAAGATGGGAAAAATATATAATGTATACCAAAAAGATTTGGTTGACATTTGACCATTTCAAGAGGTAGCATATTATCAAGAACCAGTGATACTGAAGGAAGAAATCCAAGCTGCACTGAAGGAATTGATGAAAAACAAACTCCAGGAATTGGTGGACCACCCATTAAGATGTTTCAACAAATGGATGCAATGCTGGAAGTGATTACTCATCTATGCCCAGAAATTTGGAAGACAGCTACCTGGCCAACCAACTGAAAGAGATCCATATTTATGTCCATTCCAAAGAAAGGTGATCCAACAGGATGCAGAAATTATTGAAAAATATCACCACTATTATATGGAAGTAAAATTTCACTGAAAATATTTCAAAAATGATTGCAGCACTACATAGACAGAGAACTGCTAGAAATGCAGGCCAGATTCAGAAGAGGACATGGAATGAGGGATATCATTGCTGATATCAGCCATGTATCTGCTTAAAAACAAAGAATACAAGAGAGATAGTTACCTGTGTTTTATTGACTATGGAAAGGCATTTGACTGTGTGGGTCATAACAAATTATGGAGAATATTGTGAATGAGAATTCTAGAACTTAATTGAACTCATGAGGAAACTGTACATAGACCAAGATGCAGTCATTCAAACAAAACAAGAAGATACTGCATGGTTTAAAATCAGGAAAGGTGTGCATAAGGATTGTATCCTTTCACCATACTTATTTAGTCTATATATGCTGAGCAAATTATCTTAGAACTGGACTATATGAAGAAGAACATGGTATAGGATTGGAGGAAGAATCATTAACAATCTGTGATATGCAGCTGACACGACCTTGTGTGCTGAAAGTGAAGAAGATATGAAGCACTTATTGGTGAAGATCAAAGACTTCAGTATGGTTTACATCTTAATAACAAAACAAAACCAAACCAAGATACTGCATGGTTTAAAATCAGGAAAGGTGTGCATAAGCGTTGTATCCTTTCACCACACTTATTCAGTCTATATGCTGAAAATTATCTTAGAAACTGACTATATGAAGAAGAACATGGTATCAGGATTAGAGGAAGAATCATTAACAATCTGTGATATGCAGATGACACAACCTTGTGTGGTGAAAGTGAAGAGGATATGAAGCACTTACTGGTGAAGATCAAAGACTTCAGTATGGATTACACCTTAATAAAAAAAAACAAAAACAATAAAACCTCATTTCTGTTGAGTGGGATCTGACTAATAATGACCCCTCCTTGGGTTTCCAAGGCAGTAGCGCTATGGAAATATATTGCCCAATCTTCCTTCCAGGGAGTGGCTGGTGGGTTTGAACCACCAGCCTTCTGGTTAGCAGTCAAATGCCTTAGGCACTATGCTACCAGAGCTCCTACACCTTCATATAAAGAAAACAAAAGTTCTCGCAAATGGACCAATAAGCAACATCACGATAAACAAAAAAATTGAAGTTGTCAAGGATATCATTTTACTTGGATCCATAATCAACACCCATGGAAGCAGCAGTCAAGAAATCAAATGGCATATCTCATTGGGCATATCTGTTGCAAAAGACCTCTTTAGAGTGTGAAAAAGCAAATGACTCTTTGAGGACTAAGATGAACCTGATGCAAATCATTGTCTTTTCATTAGCCTCGTGCATGTGAAAGCTAGACAGTGTGACTAAGGAAAACAGCAGAAGAATTGATGAATTTGAATTTTGGTGTTGGCAAAGAATACTGAATATACCATGGACTGCCAGAAGAAAGAACAAACCTGTCTTGGAGGAAGTATAGCCAGACCTGTCCTTAGAAGTGAGAATGGCTAGACTCTGTCTCTCACACTTTGGTCATGTTATCAGAAGGGACCAGTCCGTGGAGAAGAACTCTATGCTTCATAAAGCAGGTCAGCGAAAAAGACCCACAATGAGATGGGTTAACACAGTGGCTGCAACAGTGGGCTCAAGCACATCAGTGATTTTGAGGAGGGGCAGGAACGGTCAGTGTTTCGTTTTGTGGTACATAGGGTTGCTATGAGTTTGAACTTATTCAGGGGCACCTAACAACAATAGCAATATCATTTTACAGACTGAGTGTGTTTTCTCGCTACAATAATAGCCATGTTCTCCTCACTCTTTCTGGACTAGGAAAAGAGTCATCAGAAGTGAGAGTTAACATATGTGTGGTATGTTCAGGTCCATATCACTCAACTAAGTGATCAGCATTGATGTATATTCTTGCCAATCACAAATAAGGTCTTCTGGTGGTATTTAGGAGCCCTGCTGGCACAGTAGTTAAGCACTAGTCTGCTAACTGAAAGGTGAAACCCACCAGGTGCTCCACAGGGAAAGATTTGACAATCTGCTTCTGTAGAGATTACCCTGGAAGCACTTCTACTCTGTTCTGCAGGGTCACTGAATTGGAATCAACTCAATAGCAATGGGTAATGGGCACAGTGGTATTTAAAAATGTTTAGGATGAAAGAGTGTTGAAATATTGAAGTTTCTCCAAAATTGTTACTCTTCCCTAATCCCTCACAATAGCCCTGGGCTGTGGTATCAGGGAGTGGGAGTTGTGTTGAGAATTTCTCCAAACACTCAGAGCTCCAGCTCACTAACTGTTAATCAGCCAAGAGCTTCCTGCTGAGACTAGTTACATAACGCTGCAAATCATACTCTGAGAGTCTGATCAGAAGTTACGGAAATGGGTTGGATGGAACTGAATGCAATTGGAAAATAACTACAATTTTCTGGAGTTAAAAAGAAAAGGTTTGATTTTCCTCCCTTAATACTAGGGAAGTGGGCAGAGTACTGGGGGAGGATTTTAGAATACATTAAGATGAAAAAGAGCCTTCTAAATTAGATTTTTAAAATATTCTTCAGACCTGAAGACATTTTCAGGGAAAGCATTATTTTTCTTGTCATTTTCATTACTCACCTCTTTCCTAAGAAAGTTATGCTTAATCCCATGGGCCAGCAATAGCTAAAACAAACAGTATCAGAGTTGTGCTTTTTATTTTATTTTTTCTTTCTAAAGTGTAGCATGGTGATAAGTAAAGGTTCTTACAATCCTACAAACTTGAATTCAAATTTGGTCCTACTCTTTACTGGCTATGTGACCTGAGCAAGTCATCTAATTCTCTTTAAACCTCTGTTTTCTCATCGATAAAACGATCATCATAATGTCTATTTCATAGGGCTGTTATAAGGGTAAAATGAGACGGTGCAGAGTCTGGCAAAATGTAAGTGCTCAATAAATGTTAATTGTTGGTGTTATTAATATGCTTTGCCATCAGTTTTATTTCTTTAGACCTTCGGCTGATACAATTTAGACTAATTATCCTATCAAGCTCAACACTAGAGAAAAGTCCTCAAAGTTTTTAGTGGCATCTCTAGTTTGTGGATGTAATATCTAGAGCTTTTTACAGTAAGGATATTTGGACTGAAATAGTCAAAGAACAAACCATAATTTTACTTAAAAAAATTTTATTTTAAACTAATTTTAGACTTACAGAAAACTTGCAAAATTAATGTAGAGAGTTTCCATATATTCTTCACTGTCTTACTTTTCTAGTGCCACTATAACAGAAATACCACAAGTGGATGGATTTAACAAACAGAAATTTATTCTCTCACAGTTTAAGAGGGTAGAAGTCCCAGTCCAGAGCTCCAGCTCTAGGGGACGGCTTTCCCTTTCTGTGTCACTTGACCCTAGAAGGATCCCAGCACAGGCGCCCTGAGTCCTAAGGATGTGCTCTGCTCCTGACTCTTCTTTCTTGGTGGTTGTAAGTCCCTCTCTCTCTCTGCTCACTTCTCTCTCCTTTTATCTCTTGTAAGATAAAAGGTGTTGCAGGCCACACCTTAAAGAATCTCCTCTTACATTGGATCAGGGCTGTGATGATCCTAAGGGTGTTACATCCCACCCTAATCCTCTTACAACTGATTGGCTTATCACATCAGATCACATCATGAAAGTTCATTACATAACTGCTACATTACATTATTGTATAACTATCAAACCACTGAGAATCATGGCTTAGCCCAATTGACACATATTTTTTGGGGGACACAATTCAATCCATGACACTTACCCAGCTTCCCTTAATCTTAACATCTCACATAACTATAGTCCAGTTGTCAGAACCAGGAATTTAACATTGATATGGTACTATTAGCCTGAAGACCTTACTCAAATTCCACCATTTTTTTTACATTAATATTCTTTTTCTGTACCAGTATCTTATCCCATGTTGCATTTAGTTGTTATTTTCCCTTAGTCTTCTGCAGTCTAAAATAGTTGCTCAATCTTTCCTTATCTTTCATTACTGACACTTTTGAAGAATGATCAGTTATTTGGTCCAACATCCCTCATTTTGGGATTTTCTGTTATCTCCATGTATGAACTAAATTTTTGGCAAAAAAAAAAAAAAAAAAGAAAAAGAAATTATGTGTTTTTCTTACCATATCACATTACAGGGCTCATGATATGAGTATTGTTATATCTTATTACTGGTAATGTCTTATTACTGGTGATGTTGACTTTGTTCACTTGGTTAAGGTGGTTCCTGCCCTAGTTTCTCTACTGTAAAGTTAGTATCTTTACCTTTGTAGTAGATTTCTCTGAAGTTAACATCTTGGGGGAGACACTTTAAGATGATATAAATTCTGTTTCTCCTCAAACTTTTACCCACTAATTTTAGCATTCATTGGTAGATCTTGTCTGCAGCAATTATAAATGTTACTTCTGTAATGGTGATTTTCTGTTCCTCTCTTTCCTTCTACATTTATTAATTGAACTTTTACTATAAGGAAGAGCTGTTTTTTTTCTCCTTGTATATTTATTTATTTGATCATTTATATATATCAGCATAGATTTATGAACATATTTTATTCTTTGGATTATAATAGAATATTATCATTACTTATTTTGTTTTTCATATTATTGCAGCTTTAACAAGTCATCATTTGTTGTTTAGTTAATTCCATTTGCTCCTTTTTTCCCTTACAGAGTGATATTTGAAAAGGGACAGAACTGTGCCTATTAACTGAAAGATCTTTAGAGGAGAAAAACCAACCACTTCCTTCACCAACCCCTTTCCATGTTGCAACTGATGTTGCTCAGAAATGTTCTTTTTGAAATGAGTCATGCTGCTTTTTACATTTATTTGCTCTTATTCTACCCCTAGAAACCAAACCAGACCCATTGCCATCTAGTTGATTCTGACTCATAGCAACTCCCATTGCGTTTCTGAGGCAGTAAATCTTTATGGATGTAGATTGCCCAGTTTTCGTTCTGTAGAGTGGCTGGTGAGTTTGAACTACCAGCCTTCTGGTTAGCACTCAAATGCCTTAGGCATTGCACCACCACAACTCCTTACCTTACCCTTGTTCTACCCCTAGTAGAGACAAAAATTCTTGGGAGTATATATTCACGGTGTAGTGGCATTTAAGTATGTCAAGGGTCAATTTGACAAGACTTCCCAGTTTATTGGAATTTCTCCATGGTTCACTTTATTGCGTACATCCCATTTGAAAGAACACAACCTCCCATTATCCTTACTAACAATCTCTGTTGTAGTTAGGGGCCATCGAGTTGGCTCTGACTCATAGAGACCCTAAGTCCAACAGAATGACAATCTTAAACAATCTCTAGTAAAATTTGTGCAGCCTGTTGAGTAAGAACTCTTGAATACTGATTCTGTTATTACCTGTTTCCAAGTTTCTTGACCTTGTAGCCAGACACCAAAGGAGTTGACGACATGAGGTAGATTCTGGGCTAAACCTGTCTGAATTGTTCTGATCCTGACAGGATATGTGAGGACTGTCACCAACACATCTACTAGTGTACAAAAACGGCAAGGAGGCCACATGTTCTGACCTCCTCTAATCCCACAAGAGAAAGACAGGATTACCAGCAGTAACCCAAGGCCTATTACTGTAAGGCCAGACATGCTGCCTCCCTCCAGCCCTTTCTCCAACCGTTCCTCCCAAAGCACCACCACCT
>NW_006921627.1:5558219-5559858 GCF_000298275.1 Orycteropus afer afer
CTTGGAGTTTACAAAGACTTATGGGTAGAAAAGCCACACTAAGTAATTTACTACACTGCATAGTGGTTCTCAAAGTTTTTTTTTGTGTGTGTGTGTGTGTGTGTGTGTGTATGTGTGTATATATATTCTTTATGGAAATGAAATATATATATTTAAACCTTTGTCAACTTAGGCAGAGCAGCAAAAGACTATACCCATTCCCACCTTAAGAAGAAAAAAGAAATTAAGAATAACAAAGATTGAAGAGGAATAAAATAACAACCAAAATGGTAATGTTGCAGGAATTATGTAAAGTAAAAGGATTAACAAATAACACCACACATTCCTTAATACAAGAGCATCAACTCAAAAAATCAGCTCAGACATATAGAAAATCCCAATGAATTCACAAGGAAACTACTAGATCTAGTAAATAAGTTCAGCAAAGTTTCAGGATACAGGATCAACACACAAAAATCAGTTGGGCTTCTACTCACCAGCAATGAGCAGTCTGAAGAGGAAATTAAGAAAATAATTCCATTTACAATAGCATCTAAAAGAATAAAATAAAAACCCACTGCCATCAAGTCAGACCCGACTCATAGGGACCCCTCCTTGGGTTCTGAGGTAGTATCACCACGGAAGTAGATTGCTGGTGGGTTTGAACTACCAGGCTTCTAGTTAGTAGTCAAATGCCTTAGGCACTATGCCACCAGAATACCTAGGGATAAATTTAACCAGTGAGGTGAAATATTTGTACCCTGAAAACTATAAAATATTACTGAAAGAAATTAAGGTAGACCTAAATAAATGAAAGCCATTCAGTGTTCATTGACTAGAAGACTTAACATTGTTAACATGCCAATGCGATCCAAAGCAATTTATACATTCAATGCAATCTCTATAAAAATTCTAACAGCTTTCTTTATGGAAATGAGAAAGCCAATCTTCACAAGGAAACTACTAGATCTAGTAAATAAATTATATGGGCTTGCAAGGGGACCTGAATAGTCAAAACAATCTTGAAAAGGAATAACAAAGTAGGTGGGCTCATTCTTTCTGACTTTAAAATGTATTATAAAGCTACAGTAATCAGAACAAATTGGTATTGATATAATGATAGATACATCTCACTGCCATCAAGTTGATTCCAACTCATAGTAACTCTATTGGATAGAGTAGAACTTCCCCCTGGGTTTCCAAGGCTGCAAATCTTTTGCAGTAGCTGACTGCTACATCTTTTTCCCACAGAGCCAATGGTACCTTCAAATTGCCAACTTTTTGGTTGGCTGAGTGCTTAACAATTTTACCACCAGGGCTACTTGTTAGAAATATAGACCAATGAAATAGAGTTAAGGACCAGAAATAAACCTCTATGGTCAATTTATCTTCAACAAGGCTGCTAAGTCCATTCAACGAAGAAAGAATTGTTTCTTCAATAAATGGTGCTTAGGACAGCTTAATCTTCTCATGCAAAACAATGAAGCCGGACCCATACTTCATATCATATACAAAAACTAAAATGGATCAACGATCTAAATATAAGAAATGAAACCATAAAATTCTTAGAACAAAATTTGTTGTTATTGTTGTTGTGTGCCGTTGAGTCGGCCCCGACTCATAGCGACCCCTCCTTGGGTTTCCTAGGCAGTATCACTGC
>NW_006921627.1:5560753-5581317 GCF_000298275.1 Orycteropus afer afer
ATCTTCCTTCCGAGGAGTGGCTGGTGGGTTTGAACCGCCAGCCTTCTGGTTAGCAGTCAAGTGCCTTAGCCACTATGCTACCAGAGCTCCCAACAGATGAATAGATAAACAAAATATGGTGTATCTCTATAATGGAATATTATTCAGCTGTAACAAAAATTGAAGTTCTCACACGTGCTACATCGTGGATGAACCTTGAAAACAGCATGCTGAGTGAAATAAACAAGACACCAAGGGACAAAAATTGGATGATCCTACTTATATGAAATATCTAGAACAGTCAAATGCATAGACACCAAAGTTTATTTGTTGTTACCAGAGTTGGGTGGGAGAGGGAAAGGGGACGTTTGTTTAAGTAGCACTGACTTTCTGTTAAGGATGAGGGAAAATTTAGAAATAAATAGTGGTAATGGCTGTATGGTGTCCCCAATTTTTAGAATACTGAATTTGAATCCTCAGTATACTCCAGTTTACTGATAATTTTAGATGACAAATGCCAAAGTTTACAGTGCTGATTTATTGCTCAGCAAGCCATTGGTAAATACCACTCAAAGGTAAGTAAAAATGGAAGTCAATAGCGTTGCCTTTGAAAACATTTTTCTTTTTCTTTTTTTTTTGCATGAGTTATAAACTTTTCAAGGACTTTTTGGTCTGTTGCTTTAAGACAGTTAAACAATCAGACAAATGGTCGGTTAGAAGAGAATAAGAAAAGGTGCAGCTGAGACATAAGTATAATAACCTCCATGAAGCTCCCTAGGTTTTATCATGATGTGCTTCCTTGCCCCAGTTTACATGCCCTAGAGGGTGATGATGAATGACAGAAACAGAAACTGCCTTAGAATCTCTGCTCAATTCCTCTTTCTGAACTTCCAGGCATGTTTCAGGCACATGTCATTCAGTCTTTCCCACCATTCTCCCCCACTTCCCATCCCCACCTTACATCCTGACTCATTCTTACAGTCTGGCTGGAGCCCACCTTTGCTCAGGGGTTTGTCAATTCTACCCTCCTCAAAAAGACTTCCCTGCTTACTGTAAATAATTCCTTAAGAAATATTAATGGCGGTCCAAACCCACCAGCCACTCCTCGGAAGGAAGGTTGGGCAATATACTTCCCTAGTGATACCACCTCGGAAACCCAAGGAGGGGTCGCTATGAGTTGGGTCCGACTCAACAGCAGTGAGTTTAAGTAAATGTTAATAGCTACAGTTAGAGGGCTTGTTATGTATAAAGTACTTTACATAGATCCATGATGTCTTGGAACTTCCCCCAACCTTGCAAGGTAAGTAATACTCTACCCATTTTATAATGAGAAAACAGACTCTCAGAGGTTGACTATCTTCTTCAAGGTCACAAGGTAGAAAGTGATAGAAGCAAGATTTAGACCCTTAACTCTCTGGGTCCCAAGTCAAACAGTTTTCTATTGCACTGCTCTGCACTCCAGCAAGAGGCTGAGCTGAGCTCTGCCCTAGGTCCTCCCACTCTGCGTGGAATCAATGAGCTGCTACTTTTCACAGTTGTTTCCTTAGGATGTTCCTGCCTAAAATCAAAGCTCTCAACATTACCTCTGTCTCATCATTGCCTCTTCAGCAATTCATTTTCTTAATTGTTTAAAAAGAAGTTATAAAAGCAATTTTACCACATTGTTTTTTAAAATTCAAACAGATATTGAAGCTTAAAAAACAGAAAATGAAAAGTATCCCTTGCTGCCTTTTCCTAACCCCAATCCTATTCTCCAAATGTAACTACTATTAACCATTTAGTATTTTTCAGACTTTTTCTATATAAAGGTGTGTGCATGTGTGTGTGTTGAGACTGCTCTCAGAGTTCTGTAATTTTTGTTATCTTTATTCATAGACTGCAAAGGGTAAGATAAATGTACTTTAAATGAATATGTTCAGCTTCTGACCAAAGAAACCCCTATTCTTAATGAATTTATAGGAGTATTTGAGTTGGGGAAAGGGGTAGGAAGAAGGATCCCTCCAGAGAGACGCCAGGTCACTAGTGTGGACGTGGACGTGAACTTCAGAGAAGGGAGCACATTTTCCACAAGCTCACAAGCAACTGGCCTGACCTGCCAGGGTGTACACACTCCTCAGCCCATGAAATCACTCGTGTGGGTTGTGTGGTGGCTGGGAGTGGAGAGGGCAGAGGAGGAGAAAGGCAAGAGGGTGGAATGTGGGTTGGGCCAAGTTTAGAATTACACAAGCAGCAGAGGCGTTTTAGAACCACACTTTAAATAGCCAGCACCTTCTCCTTCCCCCTTAGATAATTCTTCTCCTCCCCGACTGGACCTCTGGCAGCAGCTTCACTGAAGGTTTGAAGGTTCGTAATGTTTTCTTCTCTTTTTTTCCGTTTCTGGGTCTCAGACTGCAGGTTGGTGCATCTATAGGACTTACAACCAAAGGAATGCTTGATCCTCTCCCAGGAAATGTGTTTCTGACATTTATCTGGGCATATGAGAAGGCTGTGTGCTATTTTCCTTAAATTGTGTTTCCTTGTGTTTCTGAAACCTTGATGGCTGTTTTCTTAAGGGACAATGTGATTTGGAGAAAGAGAACCCTAGATTGAGAGGAAAGACATTTGGATTTAATTCCAAGAAAATAAGAGCACCCTTCTCTGTAGAATGAGACAATGAACAACTCTAGACAGGACTGAAAGAATACAAAAACTTGTGTGTCCCTGTTATTCTACTCAGTGCTTTCATTTAATCCATTTAAGCTGAATATATATTATCACTTTTATAGATGAACAAAGTAAGACTCAGAGTCATTAATTAACTTCCCAAGCAATTGTATGCATCAAAGCTAAGATTTAAATCCAGGCTTGTGGACTTTACAACTCCTGTTCTTTCAGCTGCACTATGCTACCTCTGGGAAGCAATTAGAATGAGGCTATGATCCAGCAAAAGTTGACTCTTCTTCTAGGGTCTGGGAGGATGAAGAAGTGTAGGGAGATGGCTTTCTATCTTTGGAAGACATCCTACAGATGGTAATGGGAAGCCCAGAACCAGCAAAAGACTGTAGACAATCTTCTTAAAAGGACCAAGGATGAGTTGCTTGGATTTCTCCTTCTTAGCCCTCAAATCATCTTTGGAGTGGATTCCCTAATTTATCTAATAAGCACAGGTGCCTACAGTTTCATGACTTTCTCTCTGACTTTCTGGAACCCTTGAGTGACCCATCTGGAATCTATAGAGATGAACCAAACGAGACTCTGTGGCCAGATGGGGATCCACTGAGAAAATTCTATTAACATGAAATTTTCTTGAGATGTAGATAAGAGTTTATCTTCTCCAGAAAAAGGGACCACTGTATAACATCAAATGAGATGATGAACAGGGACAGAGTGGGTTCAAGTCCTGGGTCTACAACATACTAACTATATGGTAGCAGTCACGTTCTTTAACTGCTCCTAGCAGTGGCTTCCTTATTTATAAAGTAGAAGTAATACTGCTTACTTCTCAGAATTGTGAGGATAAAATGAAACAAACGCATGTAAACTGCTTGGTATCCAGGCATTGCTTACTAAATGTAAACCACACCCAGTCTTATCCTCATCTTTGGCAATGAAGAGTTTGGAACTGTGGCTCTTTATTCATTTTAGGTTGTCTTCTAATCCTTTATCAGACTCCTGTATTTGTCATCACTAAAAAAGACAGAGTCCAGAGTTATCTCTCCTTTAATGATTTCAGAGAGAAAAGCAAAGATCAGCTTGTCTTATTCAGGATCTCTGTCACTGTTCGACTTTGCTCATGCCTTTAAAAACTGACCTCATATTACAAAAATAACACATTCTATGAAGAACTTGTAGCAAATATAGGTAAGAAAAATAGTCTCATAATGCAAACACTGAGAAGCATTTCAGTTGGTATCCTAAACTTTCAGTCATATAAATTCTTTTTGAAATATTTTATAAGCATGATCATTTTTTAATAATTGTTTTCACTTCATATGTTGTGAGCACCTTTCATTAAGTTTTCTTCTGCCTCACAATTTCAATGATTATATAGTAGTCCAGTCTATGTATGTGTCATAAGTTATTAGCTTATGTACAATTTTTGAACATTTATGTACTTTCTAATTGCTGTTATGACCAATGTTTTGCTGAACAACCTCAATGCAAAATCTTTACCCACAGTCACAGTTATTTCCTTAGGACAGTTTCCTGCAAGGGAAATTGTGGGTTTGGGGGATATGTGGAAATCCCATCCTTTCAACTGTCCTTGGTATACAGTATACAAAGTAGAAAAAAGACTAGTTACAGGAAAGCAGGGAGAAGTTAGAGACAACCCAGGGGCTGTGTGATTTCTTCAGTAGCCAGAGCACTGACCTAAAGAATCGGTGTAATGGAAGCATGGCTATACTTCATTATCATTGCTTTCCTCCTGAAACAGGAAAGGAATATAAATTCTCAGCAGCCTCTACCAGTAGTAGATGTTAAGGAGACCATGGACTTACAGACCTCCATCCTGCTGCCATTGAGTCGATTCTGACTCATAGAAACCCTATAGCAACATGAGTAGAACTGTTCCACAGGGTTTCCAAGGCTGTCAATCTTTATGGAAGCAGATTGTCTCATCTTTATCCGGTGGAGTTGCTGGTGGGTTTGAACTGCAGACCTTTTGGTTAGCAGCTGAATGCTTTGACCACTACACCACGAGAGCTCCTTACCTACAGGCCAGGGAGCAGGAATTCACTCTCTTCCGGTGCATTGATTCCCTTGGAAATTTGCTGGTGAAAGAGGGAGAGGGCTTTCATTCTTTGATTGCCAAGAGTAATGGAATTTCTCACTTGTTTTCCAGGTGGGATGGATAGCAGGATCTCGGGCACAACCCTTAATGGAGAAACAAAACCAGTGTACCCTGTCATGGAAAAGGCGGAGGAAGATGGCACCCTGGAACGAGGGCACTGGAACAACAAGATGGAGTTTGTGCTCTCAGTGGCTGGGGAGATAATCGGCCTAGGCAACATCTGGAGGTTTCCCTATCTCTGCTACAAAAATGGGGGAGGTGAGAGCTGCTGCGCCATCCCACCCATCCCTGGAAGGAGTGCTGTCTCTCCATCTCCTGTCCTTACTACCTCTTTGGGGAGTCACACAGATCCATAGAATACTGGAGTTGGAATGACCCCTAAGTTATTAAGAACAGTCTGCAGGAGACTGAGGTCTAGAAAGATTAAGAGAATTTCCTAGAGCTCTTTCTATTATAGCACAACACCATAGAAATATGAGTTTAGGCTTTGGATCCAGATGGATCAGTGTTTGGATTCAGCGTCTGCTACTTACTCTGTATGATCTTGGGCAAGTTACTTAAGCCCTTAGAGTTTCAATTGCTGCTCCTACAAATTGAGATACCTGGCTTTCAAAGTTCTTATAAGAATTCATGTAAACCAAACTCACTGCTGCCATCGAGTCAATTCTGACTCATAATGACACTCATTGGGTTTCCAAGGCTGTAAATCTTTACAGAACTGACTGTCTCAACTTTCTTTCATGGAGTAATAGCTGGTGGGTTCACATCATCAACCTTTCGGTTAGCAACCAAATGTCTTAACCACTACACCACCAGAGCTCCTTAATGTGTGTAAAGTGCTTAATAAATGGTAGCTATGTTGATTATGGTGTTGATACCAAAATTTTCTGGTCTTGAGACTCCTTAGCCTTGGTTTTGTGTCTTACTTCTACTCTGCTGACATTCTTTAAGCCCTCCATTCATTCCCCATCCCAACAGTGTAATAACCTTTGACACTAGTGGGGCTGTTCCTTTAAAAATTCCCCACTGCATATGTATGTGTGTGTGTGTGTGTGTGTGTTTTTATGTGTGTGAACACTGACTCCAGATCTTTACTCTGTCTTTACTGGCTTTTCATTGCCCTCCATTCCAATCCCCTGGGGTAATTCTGCTACCCCCACATCAGAGGTGGTGATTTTACTACTACTGCTCCACTTTCAGACAATCCCATATTTCTGTGGGCTTTCTGGGTACTGGGAAGTAGTCTGGCTGGTCAGTGGATAAGGAAGATCTCCTTCTTGCTGGGTGAAGTGTGTAGGGGTTGAGGCTTCCAGGTCTGGTGGAAAAAATATTAAGAGAAGTGGTAATTTCGTGGGCCATGGGGGTTGGAGGGTCCTCTAATGCAGCACCAACCCTTTTGCAAGGGAATGAGAAGCCTGCAAACTCATCAAGCTTGAGTGTCATTGTCTTTTGACCAAGGGTTTTGGAGAGAGGAAGCATGCAACACATGGTGGAGGTGGAAGGACTGAGGGAAAACACTAAAAGATGCCGTGAGACCATAAAGCTTTGCTGCCAGAGTGTGGCAACTGGGAATTGGCCCTGGGGTTGAAAGTTAACTTATATTTTTCCAGAGGAATAGAAATGGACTAATGTGTCCTTCCTCCTCAGGAATTTCTGGACAGTGGCCTGAAATCACAGGACTTTGCTCAGTCTGCATTGTGAGGGAAGGAGGGGGTCTTCCCACTTCTTATATCTAGCCCTGGGGACTCCACATACTTCTTTAAAATTTTAGGTCTCAGCACCCTCCCTTCAAAGAATGAGGTGAAGGAAGAAGCTGGTCCAGGAGACTAGGGGACTAAACTGGGCATAGGATCTCTGTATGTGGAACCTAGTAACCAGCTTAGCTCCTCACATGGCAGAAAGATTAGAAGGTGAACAGCTTTCCTCATGCCTCTCTGGAATTGGGTAAAGGTTGGCTTGAGAATTAGCGGGAATGGCACGAAAAGGTGAGAGAGAGGAACTTCCAGCTCTAGTGTAAAACCACTGGGCTAGAAAAGTGAAAGTAGAGGGGGACAATAACAGGAGCCACTGGGGAACATGGAGCCCACCCCTTTTCATTTGTCTAACAATGCTTCAGTTTAGCTCTGCTTCAGGGTCCTGTGGTCACTATGTGTGGGCCTAACAATGTGCAGACTATGACCTGAGTAAAATGCAGGACTAGGAAGAAAAGAGTGCCTGTGGCCCTTGGTTTTTCACATGAGTATTTGTTGGGGAGGAGGAGGCAGTAGCTACAGTGACTTCTTCCTCCCTGCAGTACCTGCCTTCCAGCAAGCTTATCCTGATTGATAGTTGAGACTTTTTTAGGGGTGTGAGATCCAGTCAAATTCACACCATCGCCTATAGTCTCTTCCCTTGATCAAACACAGGGCCTTAGGACTCCTTTTTTTGGTTCCCTGATGGAATCCAACAGCTGGAGGGGGTTGTTCTGAGGGGCTTTGGGTCTGGAAGCTGATGCTCAGGTTTGCTCTGAAGGGCATGAGTCATTCAGGGCTACCAGTGGGTTAATTAATGGAAAGGCTCCTTTGTTGAGGAAAGCGGGACTGACCAGGGCATATGTATAGTCATTAGAGGAACCTCAACCTGCCTATTTTTCTGTCTTTTGGAATTCCCAGTAGGTTAACCTTCATCAGTCAATGTCCCCTTGCCTCCCAAGTAAAATAAGCTCCTACAGAGAATGGGCCCTAACAGTCCATCTTATCATCTCTCTTTGTCAAAGAACAGACTGATGCCTCATTTTGTGATGACCCTTTGCTGCTGATGTGGAGAAGATTGGGGACAATAGAGACCGTTAGTCTGTTTTAACCTCTTTTCTCCTGGTTTAGTAGATTTCATTTAAACTATGGTTCTCAGATCAGAGCTTGGACTTCCAGGAGATGATAGGAATGTTCTGAGTAAATCTTTGGAAGAGGATCATGGGCCTTCAGGGTATACCAAGCTCAGATGATCTGACCCTACTCTATCAGCCAGCTTCTAGGCCCTTTCTCTTAACTTCACAGCTTCGCAGTCACTTTTGTGCTTATTGGGGAGATGAGCTAGGAACCTAATTATTATTAATGTTTGTTCAGTGGTGAAGTCAATGAAAAATCCCCAATGCATAATTTTAGTTCCAAACTAAAAATATGTAAGTAATGGCTTCTTTGGTTCCTTCCAGCTTTAACATTTGGTGGATCTAATTTGAAATGAGTTCCAGAGAAGGGAAGGGGCTGAGGCAAGAATATGATAGAAGAACAGGCAGGGAAATAGTTGAGAACTATAGTTAAAACCCAAAGAAGCTTAGAAAATGGTATAACACCCCCCCCCAAAAAAAAAAAAACCTCACTGCTGTGGAGTTGGAACTGACTTTATGCTTTCAAAATATAAAATCATGCCACTCCTTTGCTCAAAGCCCAGCCATGATTCTCTATGTCACTAGAGTAAAAGCCAAAGTCTTTCAATGGCCCAAAAGGCCTTACATTATCTGCCACCTTCCACCCCATTTCCTTTTCTGTTCTTACCTCCTATTTACTTACTCTACTCGAGGCTCACTGTCCTCCTTGCAATTAAGAACATTAAACCATCTCTTTCCTCTTCCTTTCCCCTCCTTGGGTTGCCGAGGCTGTATCACTATGGAAGTAGGTTGCCCCATCTTCCTTCCGAGTGGTACAAAGAAGTCCTATTTAAAGTCAGAAGCAGCAGGTAGGCTTTTTCAGGAAGATGGATAGAAGGGGTGCCTGCCTCAATTGTCTCCTAGGTGTAAACACTTTCCCTGCTGTCCAGGACTTGTGGCTGATCTACCCACAAGTTACATGCCTCATCCTAATGGCTTCCCAGTGTCAGTCAGCCTGCCCAAATGCACAGCCAGCCACACCCTGCCCCTGCTTGTGCCATTCAACAACAAATACTTGCAGAGTGCCTACCATATGCATTATTCTACATCTACAAACAAAACAGACCACTTTCCTGCCCTTGTGGTGTTTATATTCTAGAAGAAGGAGACAGACAATAAAAAAATAAACATAATAAGTTATTAAATATATAATATAGTGGAAGTTCATCAGGGCTATAGAAAAAGAACAAGTAGAGCTGGGTAAAGGGGATCAGGAATGTGGATGAGGTTGTTGCAATTTTAAAAAGAGTGGTCAGGGTGGGCCTCATTGAGAATGCTTGAGCAAAGGCTCGATGGGAGTGAGAGAATTGGCCATATGGATACTGGGGGAAAGAGTGCTCCAGGAAGAGGAAAGAGATGGTTTAATGTTCTTAATTGCAAGGAGGACAGTGAGCCTCGAGTAGAGTAAGTAAATAGGAGGTAAGAACAGAAAAGGAAATGGAGTGGAAGGTGGCAGATAATGTAAGGCCTTTTGGGCCATTGAAAGACTTTGGCTTTTACTCTAGTGACATAGAGAATCATGGCTGGGCTTTGAGCAAAGGAGTGGCATGATTTTATGTTTTGAAAGCATTTATCTGGCTTCTGTGTTGAGAATAGATTGTAATGGAGTAGGGAGTAAGGGCAGAAGTAGACCAGTTACAAGGCTTACAGAAGTCCAGGCAAGAGATGATGGTTGCTTAGACCAGGGTGTAGCAGTGTAGGTATAAGAAATGGTCAGATACTACATACATTTTGTAGGTAGAACCAGCAGTTATAAGAAGAAGGGACTCAAAGATGACTCCAACATTTTCAGTCTAAGAAACTGGAAGGAAGGAGTTGCCATTTACTGAGACAGGGAATCCTGTGGAAGGAAAAGGTTTTGAGAGGAGAATCCGGAGCTGAGTTTTAGGAATGTTGAGTTTAAAATATCTATTATATATTTACCATTTGGAGTTCTGGTGGCATAGTCCTAAGGCATTTGACTGCTAACCAGAAGGCAGGTAGTTCAAACTTACCAGCCACTCCTCAGAAGGAAGATTGGGCAGTCTACTTTCATAGAGAGACCACCTCAGAAACCCAATGGGGGGTTGTATGAGTCTAATTGACTCAACAGCAGTGAGTTTGGTTTGGTTTTGGTTTATTATATATTTAAGTGGGGATATCAACTACGTAATAGGATATATAAGTCTGGATTTTGTGAGAGAGATCTGGGCTGGAGATATAAATTTTGGAGTCATTAGTATTCTGATAGTATAAGAAAATAGACCAAGGACATTGAAGGGCCTGGGAGAAGAGAAGGAACCAGTAAAGGAGAAAGAAAAGAAGAAACTAGTAAAGCAGGACAAAACTCAAGAGAATGTGATGTCTTGAAAACCAAGTAAAGAAATTACATCAGGGAGGAGGGAGAGCTTAATGACATCAAATGCTTCAGATAAGTTAAGAAAGATGAAGCATGAGAATTGATTGCTGGATTTAGCAACATGGAGGTCATTGGTGACCTTTAAAAGAGTAATGTAGTGGACTTCTGGAGACAAAGACTGATTGGAGTGACTTTAAGAAAATACAGGGGAAAAGAATTAAAAACAGTGAATAAGGGGTGATTTGGGCAAAACTGGGTGATGTGTGAAGTTGATCTCTTCTTTTTATGTTCTCACTCCTGGGTGGAAATAAGTGATATGAGTGTTGCACAGTAGTAATAGTGTCCAGTGTGCCCAGCAGTCCTGGGGTTAGGTATTATGAGCTGATGAAGTTGCCAAAGAAACTACATCGTTCAACTGTTTCCCTAGCCCTCCACCCTTAGCTCCCTGGAGGATAAAAAGCAAACATGATCTTCCTCCAGGGCCTGCCCAGCTAAAGCTCTGTCTATGGGGATGAGGATACTCTGGACAACCCAAGAAGCATGATATAGAAAGAGGTTGATTAGAGAGATTTTGGCATTATGATTCAACCCTGCCTGGAGGATCTAAATTACTTGTGTCCCAATCTCAGTGCAGGAAAAAACAGATCGTTTGACAACCATTTGACACTTAATTTCTAAGTTCTGGGTTGCTGAAAACTAGGCAGAGGCCACTGTACTAAATCTTTGGCTTTTGCTAGTCTCAGAACACAAACTGAAGACCACCTTGTGTGAGAACAGCTGTGCCCTTCTTCCTTGCTCCCCCCTTCTCCTAAGCTCTCCTTTCTGATCTTCAGTCCCCAAACACCCAGAGCCTGGATGCTTCAGAACCTGGGCCTTTAGCTGGGATCTCTTCAGCTCCCTGGACTGTGGCTACCAGGAGACTGAGTTCCTTAGCGACCAGAGTACCTGGGACTGGAGTCCTCATGTGACGCCACAACAGGATATACCACAGCTGGCTCTTAGCAATAGGGATCTTGGTCTTCTTAAAATCAAACAATAACTTAGCTAAACTAGTAAAAAATATCTGCTTTGAGCATTATGCTCTTTGAAGAACTACCTGTATGGCATAGTGACAGTGGCAACTCGACAGATTAGACAGGAACTCTAGGGGGCAGGGAGTTGATATTAATGAGGGAGGAACAACTCAGAAAAAGAAAGTTAAGGATGGTTGCACAACTCAAAGAATGTAATCAATGTCAATGAATTGTACATGTGGAAACAGTTGAATTGGTGTATGTTTTGCTGTGTATGTTCTCAACAACAATAATAAAATAATTTTTTTCTTTTAAAAAAAGAAAGAAACAGCGATCTTGGAGGGGAAGGATCGAAGAGGAAGAGCAACAACGAAGTAAATCTCAACTCTAGGTTTTAAGGCACGGGAGCTCTGGTAGCATAGTGCCTAAGGCACTTGACTGCTAACCAAAAGGCTGGCGGTTCAAACCCACCTGCCACTCCTCGGAAGCAAGTTTGGGCAATCTACTTCCGTAGTGATACTGCCTCAGAAACCCAAGGAGGGGTTGCTATGAGTCGGGTTCAACTCTATGGCACATAACAACAAACAACAACAGATTATAAGGGGAGAGAGGCTGGGGATGCCAGTGCAAAGAGGATTAAACAGTTCCTGGTATCAGTGACAAGTGTTAGCCTTGATGCTGTTTGTAGGTACTAATGAGATACTAATGAAAAGCACTTTTCTTTATATAAAAGTAATAGTTATTTTAGTAGCTGTTGTTTTTAGTCGCCATCAAGTCAATTCCTGGTGACAACATATCCATGACCATTTGTTATCAAATGTTGCTCAATGTCCAGTATTGGCCACGTATGTTGATCACAACACTTAACTATTTCTATACTGCTCTCATGCTGCTCATGTGGAACAGTTAGTAGTTTCTATCTTAAAGAGTTAGGACATCACAGGCAACACCACAGAGGGTGTTCTTTTTGGGAAGGCAGCCAGCAGAATGATTCCTTTTTAAGATCGGTGGGTAGTCTCTCCCATCTCATGGGGAAGAACGCCAGCACATTTTATAATTTTGGGAAGGAGACTAGCACTGGGGTTATGTGATACCAAGTGGCTATGATCCTCATCCCCCAAATCCGGGGCTAACTCCATCTTTTGATGGTGGTGACTGGGGCTTGGGTGGGAAAAGAGGTAGGATTCTCCATAGGACTCCTTGGTTTGTACCTGGGTCCCTCTTGTGCTCCATCCTATCCTTGACCCCTTCCCTATTTTTAGGGCCAGAAGCTACCCAGAGCAGTTATGGACCTTGTCCCTTGTAGCAGGCTTCCCAGGTGCCCAGAGGAGGGGAACAGAGCTGCTCACAGGATCCACTGCAGTTAAATATTGGCTTGGCTTATCGGGAAAGAGCCGGCAGCATAAAGATGGTGTGAAGCTGAGCTGAGCTGATAACTCTCTCTCTGCAATGTTTGGGACTCTAAGCAGTGACTGTTCATATCAGCTACTGAGTTCTCTTTTCCCTAATTTTCTCCTCCTGCCCAACAAATCTTGAGTTGATCTGTGGACTTTTTTAAGCTAAATTATTTATGATCTTTATTTCTTTGTCTTCATGGTAACCTGATGTTTCCCTCAGTGCCTGAACTATGGACATGTAAGCTAAAAGTAGAGGTTTGGAAGGTAAAGAACTGAAAATCTGTTTCACTGTGTTCCCCATCTGGTGGCATAGTGCCTAAGGTATTTGACTGCTAACCAGAAGGCTGGTGGTTCAAACCCACTAGCCACTCCTTGGAAGGAAGGTTGGGCAATCTATTTCCATAGAGATACTGCCTCAGAAACCCAAGAGGGGTCACTATGAGTCAGATCCAGCTTGACAGCAGTGAGGTTTTTTTTTTTTTTTTTTTGTTATTAAGGTATAAAAACCAATTGCCTTTGAGTCAATTCCAAGACACGGTGACCCCTGTGTGAGTCAGAGTAGAACTGTACTTCATAGTGTTTTCAATTGCTGATTTTTCAGAAGTAGATTGCCAGGCCTTTCTTTCAAAGTGCTTCTGGGTGGACTGGAGCCTCCAAACTTTCAGCCAGCAGCTGACTGTTAACCATTTGCATCACCGAGGGACTCCTTATTAAGTTATGCTTAACTTGAAATGAAATTGCTGGGTGGAGTGTAGTTCTACTCTGACACACATGGAATTACCATGAGTCAACTTGAAGGCAATTTAAAAAAAAACTTAAACACATATTTAAAGTGTTCAATTTGATAAGTTTTGACAAATGTATGCACCTGTGAAACACTGCCACAGTCAAGATAATGAACATACCTATTACCCTCAAAAGGCTCTTCCTGCCCCTTTATTATCCTTTCTTCCTGCCCCCGCATCCCTGCCATTCTATCCCAAGGCAACCATGGATCTGTTTTTAATCTATACACTTGTTTGCATTGAATTTTTTATAAAGAAATAGGGTGCACGCAGCATGTAATTTTCTTTCTCTGGGTTCTTTCACTCAGTATAATTATTTTGAGATTCGTCCATGTTTGTGTGTGTCAGAAGTTCATTTCTCTTTATTGCTGGGTAGTAGTTCATTTATTTGGCTACACCACAATTTGTTTACCCATTCACCTGCTGATGGACATTTGTGTTGTTTCCAGGTTTTGACTATTACAAATAAAACTGCTATGAACATTTTTTGTACAAATCTGTCTATAAGCATGTGCTTTCATTTCCTAGAAGTGGAATGACTAGATTATATATGATAGGGGTACTTTTAACTCTTTAAGAAGCTGTCAAATACATTTCCAAAGTGGTTGTACAATTTTACATTTTAAATTCCTGCTAGCAATCTATGAGCATTCCAGTTCCTCTGCGTCTTTTTATTTTTTCCTTCCTCCCCGTGGTCACATTTTCCCCATGTCCTTTCCTGTGTGTTCCTGCCCCCTGAGCTATCTCCCTGTGCAAATACTGCCCTTCCGATCTTCTATCATTGATTGTTCTAAGGAGTGTACCTACCTGGTGTAAATGTTTACCTTATATGCCTGACTGTTGTTTGCCTAGAAGCCTCACAGTGATTTCAATTCTAAGCCCAAAGGGTGAGTAGGGGCCGTAGTCTTGGGGGTTTCATCAGTCTCTATCAGACCAGTAAGCCTAGTCTTTTTTATGATTTTGAGATTTGGTCTACATTTTTCTGCCACTCTATCCAGGACCTCCTATTTTGATCCCTTTGCAAGTGGTTGACAGTGGTTGCCAGGTACCATCTAGTTCTTCTGGTCTCAGGGTCATGTAGGCTGAGGTTCACATGGCTCACTAGTCCCTTGGACTGATTATTTCTATGCATCTTTGGTTTTCTTTATTATTCTTTGTTCCAGACAAGGAAAGACCAATTATTGCATCTTAGATGGCCACTTACAAACTTTAAGACCCCAGTCGCTACTCACCAAAGTAGGATGTGGAACAATGTTTTTGTGTAATATGTTATGCCAATTGAGCTTGATGTCCCCCACGACCATAGTTTTGAGCCCGGGCCCAGTGACTCACTCCCTTGGGGTATTTGGCTGTGGCTAAGAAGTCATCATTACTTTGCCCCCTGTTAATTCTATTATATATGAACATTCTTATTGTTCCTCTACATCTTTGTCAATACTTGGTCAGTCCTTTTAATTTTAACTTATTTGATAGGTGTGTAGTATTATCACATTGTGTTTTAGTTTGAACTTCCCTAATGACAATGATGTTGAGCACTTTTTCATGCACTTGTTTGAAATCTGTACATCTTCTTAGATGAAATGTCTGTTCAAATCTTTGCCCATTTTTTAAAAAATAGGTTGTTTGTTTTCTTATTACTGAGTTTTGAGGGTTCTTTATATATCCTATTTTGTCCTATAGGGTCACTATGAGTAGGAATTGACTCCACGGCAATGGGTTTTATATGTTCTAGATAAAAGCCTTTTATCAGATATGCATTTTGCAGATATTTTCCCTAGTCCATGGCTGGTCTTTTCCTTTTCTCAGCAGTGTGTTTGAAGAGCAGAAATTTTAAGTTTTGATGAAGTCCACTTTATCAATTTGTTCTTTTGTGAATTGTGCTTTTGCTGTCACATAGAAGACATCTTTGCTTAATGCAAGGTTGCAAAGGTTTATGCCAATACTTTCTTCTAGAAGTTTTGTAGTTTTAGGTTTTAAGTTTAGGTCTGTGATCCATTTTGAGTTAATTTTTGTATGTAGTATAAAATTCTATCTTTGCATATGAATATTACTTTTAATAACACCATTTGTTGAAAAGAGTATGTATTCTCTAATGATATGTCTTTACATGTTTGTGAAAAATCAGTTGTCCATATATGTATGGCCTATTGCAGGACCCTCATCTGTTCCATTTACATATTTGTGTATTTGGGACCTAGTAACCAGACGGCTGGCGGTTCAAACCCACCAGCCACTCCTCGGAAGGAAGGTTGGGCAATCCTACTTTCGTAGTGATACTGCCTCGGAAACCCAAGGAGGGGTCGCTATGAGTCGGGGCCGACTCGACGGCACATAACAACAACAACAACAACAATACCACTTACTATAACTTTTTAATAAGCCTGAAAATCAGGTAGTGTTAAGCCTAAAACTTAGTTCTTTTTCAAAGCTATTTTGGGTATTTTCAGTCCTTTGCAATTCCATATGAATTTTAGAATCAGCTTGTCAATTTCTACTGAAAATTCTGCTTGGATTTTGTTGGGATTACATGAAATCTGTAGATCAGTTTGAGAATTTGCCATCTTAAAATCTTAAAAGCAAGACATTATGTACAGTAGAACAAAAACAAGGATGAAATAAAATTTCTCATTGGAAACAATGAAAGTGAGAAAATAGTGACAGCGGAACATGTTCATTAAAGTACTGAAGGAAAAAACAGTCAACTTAGAATTCTATGCCTAATTTGTTACAATTCTAATAGAAATATTGTTAAAAAATAAATGCTTTTTAAGACATGTGAAACCTAAAAGAATTCAGCAATAGCAGATCCTTACTACAAGAAATGTTAAAGGGAGTTCTTTAAGCAGAGGGAAATGATACCAGATAGAAATCTACAGAAAGAAGTAAAGAGCTCTAGAAATTATAACTACATAGGTAGATATATAATATTATGTCTTATTATTTGAATCTCTTTAAAATGTAATTGGCTGGTTAAACAAAAATAATAGTATGATATGGGATTTATAACATATGAAAAAGTAAAATATATAAAGCACAAAGGTCAGGAGAAAAAGATTTCAAGGAAGATCTTATATGTGAAATAGTATATTATCACTTGAAGGTAAACTATGATAAGTTAAAGAGGTATACTCTAAAACCAAAACAACCACTAAAATAACACAGCAAAGAGTTATAATTAATTAGCCAACAATCCCAATAATGGGATCAATTTTAAAAATCCAATTAATCCACAAGAAGGTTAAGAAGACCAAAAGGGAAACAAAGAACTGATACAAGAAATAGAAGACAAATAATAAGATGATCGAGTTAAACCTAACGGCGTGGATGACTGCATGGAATGTAAATGTTCTAGATATCCTAATTAAAAGGCAAAGATTGTCAGACGAGCTTACAAAAAAAGTCAAGACTCAATTATTTGCTGCCTACAAGAAATGCACTTCAGAGTAGCAACTGGGATCTTAAAAGCTGGCAAGCTGCCATCTAGATGCAACAATGGGTCTCTCCTCCTCCAGAGCAAAGAAGAATGAAGAAAACCAAAATTCATGGAAACAATTAGTCCTAGCGACTGGTACACCATCCAATCTGCAGCCTATACAACTATGAGACCAGAAGAACTAGATGGTGGCCAGCTACCACTGTCATCCACTTGGAAGGGGATCTACGTAGGAGATCCTTGATAGAGAGGGAGAACAATGTGGCACAAAACTCAAAATCATTTGGAGGGGAAAAAAAGGGAGGGGGACCAGGTTTGCTGGTCCAACAGAACCTGGTGGAACCACTGAGACTATGGCCCCTAGCTGCCCTTCAGGTCTGGAATTGAACCCACACCTGTGGTTTCCAGCCAAACAAAATACAGGCATATGAGTTAAACATTTACATCAAGTAGATACACTCCTTGGAGAGAACAATCATGGGAGAAAGAAGGGCTGCTTATGCACAGGGAGACAGCTCAGGGGGCAGGAGTATATGGAGGAATGGACACTGGGAAGAGGTAACTATGGGCAGGAAGTGGGAGGGGAGCTGTTGCATTGTGGTAAACTATGGTCAATGACATGAGACAAAGTATATGTGAACTGCTGTATGGAAAGTGAATTTGCTCTGTAAATCTTCACCCAAATCACAATAAAAAAAAAAAAAATGCACTTCAAATATAAAGACACAGATAAGTTAAAAATAAAAGGATGGAAAAAGATATGCCATTGTAACTTTTATCAAAAAGAAAGCTAGAGTGGCTATAGTAATATCAGATAAAATTGACTTCAGAGCAAAGAATATTACCAGGGATAAAGAAGATCATTTCATAATGGTAAAGAAGTCAATTCATGAAGAGGACATAACAATCCTGAATGCTTATATACATACTAATAGAGCTTCAAAACATATGAAGCGAACACTGAAAAAACTCCAAGGACAAATAGATAAATTCCTAATTAAAATCAAAGATATCAATATTCCTCTCTCAATAATAGATACAATAAGTAGACAGAAAAATCAGTAAGAGTATAAAAGATTTGAACAACCATATCAACCAATTTGACCTATTTGACACTATAGAATACTCAATAATAGCAGAATACACACTCTTTTAAGGGCACATGGAATATTTACCAATATAGACCATATTCTGGACCATAAAACAATTTTCAATAAGTTTAAAAGGTTTCAAGTCATACAAACTATGTTCTCTGACAAAATTAGAAATCAATAACAGAAAGATATTTGGAAAACTCCCAAATATTTGAAAACTGGGTAACATACTTCTAAGTAACCATGAATCAAAGAAGAAATAAAAAAGGAAATTAGAGAGTATATTGAATTAAAAGAAAATATAACATCAGAAAGTGTATGATGCTAATGCTATTAAAGTAGTACTTAGGAGGAGATGTATAGTACTATCTATCTATTATTATAAGAGAAGAAATGTCTTAACTTCTACCTTAAGGAATGAGAAAAAGAAGAAGAAATGAATCAAAAGTAAATCAAAGAAATAATAAAGATAAGAATAGAAATCAATGAAATATCAAAGAGAAAAGCAATAGAGAAAATCAGTTAAACCAAAAGCTAGTTCTTTGAGGCAATGAATAAAACTGATAAACTTCTAGCCAGACTGATTAGAAAAAAAGGGGAATACAAATCACCAGTATCAGTGAGGGAGGTATCATCAGTACAGATTCTATAGATATAATAGGAAAGTAAGGAAGTAGTATAAACAACTTTATGCCAATTCAGATAGGAGGAAACATTTCTCAAAAGACACAAACTACCAGAGCTCACTCAAGAAGAAATGAGTAACCTGAATAACCCTCTATCTATTTTAAAAGTTGATGGTTTGGGTTAAAAACTTTCCCACGAGGAAAACTCCAGTCACTTATAAATTTGTTGGTGAATTCACTCTGAACAGTTAAAGGAAAACAAACAAAACTAAACTAATTCTGTGCAAACTCTTCCAGAAAATTAAAAAGAGGGAATGTTTCTCAACTCATTCTATGAAGTCAGTATTATCCTGATAAGGAAAGTAGACAAAGACATTACAAGAACAAAATACTACAGAAAATATATTTTACAAATACAGATACAAAAATTCTAAACAAAATTTTAGCAAATCCAATGTAACAGCATATGAAAAGGATAATATATCAAGCAAGTGGAGTTTTTATTCCTTCAAAGATTTTCCCTTCAATGTATCAAATGTGAGTGACCAATATGGCAGCATTGAGGATGAGAAAGACATAGAGAGGTACATGGGCAGTACAGACAACAAATATGAATCCTTTTGCATATACAGTACTGAGTTGTCAGTGAAAGCAAACATGGGTATATGGACAGATAGATAGGAGGACAGGCTACACAATTAGGTATGTCTAAATGGGGAGTGTATCCAAGATCATATATAGGGTTGGCAGACAATGGTCCTATAAGTTTATGTGAATGATCAGAATTCCCAGGTGTATAGTAGAGCTGACAAGGGGCAAGGTTATGGTCATTGCTTGGTCACAGCCAGCTACCCAGAGCGACCGAGCGGTTGATCCTGTGGGCTTGGGACCATAGTCACAGGGGACATCAAGCTCAATTGGCATAATATACTATACAAAACATTGTTCCACCTCCTACTTTGGTGAGTAGCGACTGGGATCTTAAAAGCTAGGAAGCTGCCATCTAGATGCAACAATGGGTCTCTCCTCATCAAGAAGAAGAAAATCAAAATTAATGGAAACAATCAGTCCTAGCAACTGGTACACCATCCGATCTGCAACCTATACAACTATGAGACCAGAAGAACTAGATGGTGGCCAGCTACCACTGTCATCCACTTGGAAGGGGATCTACGTAGGAGATCCTTGATAGAGAGGGAGAACAATGTGGAACAAAACTCAAAATCATTTGGAGGCAAAAAAAAAAAGAAGGTGGGGACCAGGTTTGCTGGTCCAATAGAGCCTGGTGGAACCACTGAGACTATGGCCCCTAGCTGCCCTTTAGGTCTGGAATTGAACCCACACCTGTGGTTTCCAGCCAAACAAAATACAGGCATATGAGTTAAACATTTACATCAAGTAGATACACTCCTTGGAGAGAACAATCATGGGAGAAAGAAGGGCTGCTTATGCACAGGGAGACAGCTCAGGGCGCAGAAAAGTATGGAGGGATGGACACTGGGAAGAGGTAATTATGGGGAGGAAGTGGGAGGGGAGCTGTTGCATTGTAAATTTTGGTCAATGACATGAGACAAAGTATATTATGTGAACTGCTGTATGAAAAGTAAATTTACTCTGTAAATCTTCACCCAAATCAAAATAAAATAAAAAAAAAAAAAAGATTTTCCCTTAAAAATTTTTATCACTAATTTAAATAATTTAATTATGCTATGCCTTGATTTCAGGAGCTCTGGTAGCATAGTGCCTAAAGCACTTGACTGCTAACCAGAAAGCTGGAGGTTCAAACCCTTCCTCTGAAGGAAGGTTGGGAATCTACTTCCATAGTGATACTGCCTCAGAAACCTAAGGGGAGGTCGCTATGAGTTGGGTCCGACTTGATGGCACATAGAAACAACAACAACAACAACATGGCTTGATTTAGTCATCTTTGTTTCTTATCTTGAAGCTTCAAGTTTATAGTTTTCATCAAATCTGCTAAGTTTTCAGCCATTATTTCTTAAAATACTTTTTTCTGACCCCTCCTTCTACCTTTTTTTCTCCTTCAGGGATTCAACTTACATGTATGCTTGAAGTTACATAGTTTATTGATGCTCTCTTCTTTTTTCAAAATTTCTTTTCTCTGTGTGTTTTGTTTTAGATAGTTATAGCAATGGATCAGGGTCTCTAGTAGTGTAGTGCCTAAAGGCACTTGACTGCTAACCAGAAGGCTGGTGGTTCAAACCC
>NW_006921627.1:5581827-5591375 GCF_000298275.1 Orycteropus afer afer
TTTTTTAATTTAAATATATTAATTCTAAAATCTGTGTCAGTTTCAATTAACTGATCTATCTATTCATTATATCACATTTTCTGGCTTCTCTGTTTGCCTGGTAATTTTTTATCCGTAATTTTTTATCGGATGCCAGACATTACGTTTTTGCCTTATTGGTTGCTAATAGTTTTGTATTTCCATACATATTCTTGACTTTTGTTCCGGGACTAGTGAAGTTACTTGATCTTTTTGGGTTCATCTTTTAAGATTTGTTAAGTGAGGCTGGAGTAATGCTTAGTCTAAAGCTAATTATTCCCCACTACTCTGGCGGTTCAAACCCGCCAGCGACTCCTCGGAAGGAAGATGAGGCAATCTACTTCTGTAGCGATACTGCCTTGGAAACCCAAGGAGGGGTCGCTATGACTGGGGTCTGACTTGACGGCACATAACAACAACAACAATGCTCTTGGTGGTGTAGTGCCTAAGGCATTTGACTGCTAACCAGAAGGCTGGTAGTTCAAACCCACCAGCCACTCCTTCGAAAGAAAAATGGGCAATCTACTTCCATAGAAATACCACCTCAGAAACACTATGAGTCGAGACTGATTTGATGGTAGTGAGTTTGGTTTTTTTGGTTTGGGATTGAGGCAATACTCTTCTACCCAATGCCCTGTGAATCTTGAGGTTAATCAGTCTGGCTGGTAGGAACAGGCACTCTTCCCAGCCTGTGTGAGCACTGGGCACCATTACTCTTAGTCTTTTTGGTTGTTTCTTTTCCTTGCCTTGGGTAGTTTCCTCACACATGTACTCAGCTGGATGCTTGAGGGGGACCCTCTGCAGATATGAGAATTTCCTCTTGGTGCAGTTCTTTCCTCTCTGGTGATCTACCCTGAGAATTCCCCTGTCCTATTAGCCAGCAGATGGAGGTACGTGGTGAAGATGCCAGAGCTTTGTAGACTTGTCTCAGCCAATGATTGTAAAAAGAGAAGCAGTAAAGATTTCCAAAGGGAAATTTTATTTCAGCCTGCTGGAATTCCCTAACTGGCATTAAGAGCAATCACTTCCTTATGGCCAGTTTTAATGCTCCTGGGGATCCCTTATTCAAGGAGAGCTCTGGTGGCATAGTGCCTAAGGCATTTGACTGCTAACCAGGAGGCTGGTGGTTCAAACCCACCAGTCACTCCTTGGAAGGAAGGTCAGGCAATCTACTTTTGTAGTGATAATGCCTATTTCTGTAGTGATACTGCTTGGAAACCCAAGGAGGAATCACTATGAGTCGGGTCGACTCATAGGCACATAACAACAACAACATGAGTCTGATCCGATTCCACGGTAGTGTGTTGTGTTGCGTTGTTTGCTATTGGCACAAATTATGTGTTATTTAGGCAGTGTTAGGGATTGAATTGTGTCCCCCATCCCCCCCCCTCATAAAATAAGTGTTGAAATCCTAATCTCTGTTCCTGTGGATGCAATCCTGTTTGGGAATAGAATTTTCCTTGTTGTGTTAATGAGACCATTATCAGTGTAGGGTGTGTCCTAAACTACTCACTGAGAGATACAAAGAACACAGAGACAAGAAAGCAAGATCGACAAAGACAGAGGCAGAGACAGGAAAGCACAAACAGGAGAAAGATAGATGTCACCTGGAGATCACAGATCACCAAGGCACTGAGGCTGGAGAAGCTGGGGCTAGAGAAACTGAGAGGAGGATTTCCCCCAGAGCCGACTGAGAGAGAGAGCAGTCCCCTAGAACCGGTGGCCTGAATTCATACCTCTAGCCTCCTAAACTGTGGGAAAAATAAATTTCTGCTCATCAAAATCACCCAGTTGTGCTATTTTTGTTTCAGCAACACTAAGAACCTAAGACAGGCAATAATTGGTATTTGATGGTAAGCAAACCTTGGTGGGTATCGAATGAAACTTCACAGTGAAAAAAATACAGGAATGAGTAGATTCCAAGATCCCAGGTAACTTGGTAACTCTTGATCCTTGCTGTGGTTCCAGACGTGCCGACAGATAACCCCCTCTGGGATTCTGACAGATAGCATAGGGTGACAGTGGAAAGAGATAGATGTAGATTATGAGGGTGATAGTGCCAGGTAACAGACAACCTGTTTCCCACTCACAGGTGCCTTCTTCATCCCCTACCTCATCTTCCTCTTTACCTGTGGTATTCCTGTATTCCTTTTGGAGACAGCACTGGGTCAGTACACTAGCCAGGGAGGTGTCACAGCCTGGAGGAAGATCTGCCCCATCTTTGAGGGTGAGTAACTCTATACCTGATTCTAGGGTATGAGCCCTGGTGACTGGAAAACTTATTTGGAATGATTGGTGTATCAGCGGCAGTGCTGAGATCGAACCCTTCTCTTGTGGGCCACATACTTAGCTGATAAACTCATCCATGAAGAGATAGGTAGATGGGTGGATGTGGAGACATGGAGACATGGGCAAAGGCTTTATGTTAAATAAGCAGTGTGTGAAGATATGTATATATATATTGTGGTGGTTATGTTTTTGTGTCAACTTGGCTGGGCCTGGTTGAGTGGCTGGGCAGCTGGTGGTAGTTAATCCCCATGAGGAGACTGGCAATCAACTCCATGGTGGGATCTACCACAAGCAGCTGAGTAGCTGCCTTTGGGTATGTGGTCTGCTTCCTGTATTTAAGGAGAAGCCTTGAGAATGGTCTCTAGCATATGGCACGCTTGGACCCTGACTGTAGCTGTGTCATTGCTCAGCACCCTGCTATGCTCTGCCAACCTTGGGACTTACAATGGACTTGAGTTAATGGCCTGCCGTGTGGATTGGTAACATGGGGACTGCACCTTTTTACTTGTCAACCTCAGGGCTTCTCAGCCTCAGCAGCCAGCAGCTGTCTGAGTGAAGAAACGCCTCTAGCTCCAGTGGGCCAGGAGCAGGAGGCAGAGCTGGACCCCAAGGTTGAGGGGCTTTCACCCAGCCCCTAGAGCCTGGCACTTTGAACTTGGACTTAAAGCCTCCAAATTGTAAGAATAAACTCCTGTTTGTTTAAGCCATCCCATTTGTGGTATATTTCCTGTCAGAGCGGCACCAGGTAACCAGAACATATATAATATATGCAAATGAATTTCTATTTTTTTAAAATATAGTTAATCAGTTACAAAACACTTTAAAAGAGAATTTTAAATGAAAAAGTTTTTCATGAATGGTTCTACCATTTTAACACATTTAACATTTAGAGTTTTATTTCAACATTTCTCTTATGTAAGGCTTTGTTTTAATTTTTTATTTTTAAATAATCATAGATTAACAAGAAGTTGCAAAAATACTACACACGGGTCCTGTGTGGTCTTCACTCAGTTTTCTCCAATGGTCACAACTTACATAACCATAGGACAATATCAAAACCTGGAATTGGTGTACAATCTAGAGAACTTATTCATATTTCACCTGTTTTCCATCCACTTATTTTTATGTGTGTCTAATTGTGTGTAATTTTATCCCATTTTTACATTTGTGTAACAACCACCACAATCAAGATATAAAACTGTCCCATCACCACAAAGGTCTCTCACATGCTGCACTGTTACAGTCACACTTACCCTCTTCCCCTGCTGCCATTCCTAAGGCTAGGCAACCACTGATCTCTTCTCTATCTCTAGAATTTTGTCATTTTGAGATTGTCATATAAATGGAATCAAGTCATACATTATATAGCCTTTTGAGATTGGTTTTTTCCACCCAAAATGTCCTTGAGACCCGTTCCTTTTTACTGTTGAGTAGTATCCCATGGTACGGATGTACTACAGTTTGTTCTAGCACTCACCCACATCAGGCCATTTGGATTGTTTCCAGTTTTTGTTGTTTTATTTTAGTGTTTCTTTCTCTCCGTATAGAGTTTATACATCTGTCAATGTAGAATATGTACAGTCTCTGTTCTGTTTTTCTGTTAGCGTTATTTTCCATTTTCTACAAAATAATCAGGGATTCCTGGGTGGCATAATGATTAAGCATTCAACTACTAGCCAGAAGTTTGGTGGTTTGAACCCACTCAGAGGGGCCTCAGAAGACAGGCCTGGTGATCTCCTTCCAAAAGATCACAGTCTTGAAATCCCTGTGGAGCAGTTTTACTGCGCACACCTCAGATCACCATGAGTTGGAATTGACTTGATGATGACTAACAAGAAAAACAACAACACGATAATCATCTAATGATTGCATAAAATTCCATCAAGTGGCTATATCATAACCTGCTTAGCAGTGCTTTGTTATTGGACTTTTTTTTTTTTTTTTGCTTATTTTCAATTATAAATTTTAAAATTTGTTATCATATTTGTATATTTGTTCAGATAGATTTTCCCTCTCATTTGGAATTGTTTGTTTGGGATAAGTTCCTAGGATTAGAACCACACAATCAAATGGAATCAAGTCAGTGTCTCTTGATCTGATTTATTAAATTCTCCTATGGAAATCTTACACTGACTTACAGTGTCACTGGACATGAATAGATGTCTTTTCTAACTTTATCAACTCTGAGTTTTATCAGTTGTTCCTAGTTTGTTTACACATTGGAATCACCTGGAGACTTTCAAAACATACTGATGCCTGTGCCCTTCCTCCAGAGATTATGAGTTAATTGTTCTGGGATCTGGCCTAGATATTGGAATTTTGTAAATATCCTCAGGTAATTCTAAAATGCAGACAAGTTTGGAAATGACTGAGTTATATCATTTGTAAACAATTTCACAAGTAGAGCTGTAGATCACAGTGGTACCTCATTTTCTCTATTTGCACACCTACAATTATTAAAAACCAAAAACCAAACTCACTGCCATTGAGTCAGATCCAACTCATAGCATCCCCTCCTTGGGTTTCCAAGGCAGTATCTTTAAGGAAATAGATTGCCCAACCTTCCTTCCGAGGAGTGGCTGGTGGGTTTGAACTACCAACCCTCTGGTTAGCAGTCAAATGCCTTAGGCACTACGCCACTAGAGCTCCTTACAATTACTAGGGAGGATGAATATTTTTAAAGGGTCTTTCTTTTACTATTTGTATTATCTCTTTGTGAATTGTCTGTTCCTGGTCTTGTGGTTATATACTTCAGGAATGTATCAGACTAATTCCGGGGCACATTACCTATTGATATCTCAGAGTTAGTCTTACACCTTTCTAAAATAACTTTGAACCAATGAACTTTTAGCACCTAATAATTATTAAAGTGAAGCAGAAGACAGAGGGAGAAAAGTGCCTGGAAGGATAGCTGGGACTCAGGCAGCACACCCCTGGGTGCTGGGGTGGGAGAGGGGAGCCAGGAGTCTAGGCCCAGCACTCCTTGTCTGAAGACATTGACGGTGGTGCACAAACCCTCTTCTAAAATTAGACAGCCAGTATGTGAGAAATCTGCCCGCTGTTCCCAGCCCAATTCTGCAGTTTTCTCTCACAGGCATTGGCTATGCCTCCCAGGTGATTGTTATCCTCCTCAACTTCTACTACATCGTTGTCCTGGCTTGGGCTCTCTTCTACCTCTTCAGCAGCTTCACCATCGACCTTCCCTGGGGAAGCTGCCACCATGAGTGGAATACAGGTAAGGGTTTAACGGTGTCTCTGGAGGGTCCCCTTATTCCTCCTGCTCTGCCACATTAACCAGGAGTGGAACTGTGCTTGTATCCCAGGCAACCCAATCCCCAATCTTAACTCAGGATGCTCTAGAAACTTGCCAAGTAAATCATGGAGTGATGATTGTCCTAAACTTATATCAAAGGTAAACTATTAACCTGTTGCTGTTGAGTGAATTTCAATGCAGAGCAACCCTATAAAGTAGAGAAGAACTTCCCCAAAGGGTTTCCAAGGCTGTAATATTTACTGAAGCAGACTGCTATATTTTTCTCCTACAGATAGGCTAGTGTGTCTAACCGCCAACCTTTCAGTTAGCAGCCAAGCACTTAACCAATGTACCACCAGGGCTCCTTATATCACGGGTAAGAGCCAATTTACCAGCATCATGGGCAAAGTGTCAGTCTTTTTGAAAGAACTGTTCAACTCATGTATTATGCCAATAGAATTGACTTTTTTTTTTTTAAATGTAGGTGAGCCATTACTTATTTCAATTTGCAATCTGGTTTGTTTCATATATGTGTATATAGTTTGCTTATTTGTTTTTCATGTCTTCTTACTATTTTAGGTCTTTAAAATTTATGATTCATCTGGACTCAACTAAGTAATAAGCTACTTTGTATGTTATCAATATAATTCATAATAACAATTAATTTTCTACTTTGTTTGTGTCTTCCTTTTTTAGTGCTGCTGTGACAGAAATACCACAAGTGGGAGACTTTAAAGAACAGACATGTATTTTCTCGCAGTTCCGGAGGCTATAAGTCCAAATTTAGGGCCCTGAGTCTAGAAGAAGGCTCTCTGTTGGCTCTGGGGGAAGGTCCTTGCCTTTTTCAGCTTCAGTAGCCCCAGTGTTTCTTGGTTCCTTGCCACTCCTCATGTGACATCTATGTCCTCCCATTTGTGCTTGCTCCTGTATCTAATCTGCTCTTTTTATAACTCAGAGGTGATTGGGTTTAGAACACATCTTACACTGATATGACCCTATGAACATAACAAAGAAAACCCTATTCCCAAGTGGAATCACATCCACAGGTATAGGGATTAGGATTCCAACACTTACTTTGCCACATCTTTCTCCCACAGAGTGGCTGGTGGGTTCAAACAACTGACCTTTCTGTTCACAGTTGAGCACTTAACTACTGTACCACCAGGGCTCTTCAACTTGGGTGCCAAAAACAAACAAACAAACAAAACCCACTGCCATCAAGTTGATTCTGTCTCATAGTGACTCCCATCAGGTTTCCAAGGCAGTAAATCTTTACGAAGCAGATTGTCCCATCTTCCTTCTGTGGAGTGGCTGGTGGGTTTGAGCTTCCAACCTTCTGGTTAGTAGTCAAATGCCTTACACACTGTGCCACCAGAGCTTCTTTTAACTTGGGTGTAGCCATGGTTAATTCTTTCTTGCTCAGATAAGTTACTCAGTTCTGAAGTAGAGTTTGAATTCTTTACTTACTAGTGAAAAACAGTTATGCAATGTTTAACTTGGTATTCCAGGCCCTTTGTGCCCTGGTTCCTGCTTATTCTTCACACTTCATCTGTTATCACTCTTGCCTCTTCATGCTTCCTTACCAGGCACTCCTTTGCTAATCTCCACCACCATTTCTGTTTTGCTACCATTTTTCAAGTGAAAAGTCAAATCTTAGGGCCCTCCCCTGGTAGCCTAAGCTTGCATTAGAATCTTCTAAACTGTCTCTGCTAGTACCTGCACAGACCCATGGCCCTGTTGTGGCACTGACCATAGATTTTGTCAGTTTATTGGTCTGGTTTGCGCACTAGTCAGTAAGTTCCTGAGACATAAATGGTATCTTTATCTAAATAGTCTTTGTGTTTAGCACAGTGTTGGCTACATCATAAGCAATATTTGTTGAGTAAATCCAATTTTAAACATCTGTTTTATTCTATTATTTTCATTATTGTATATGGAAAACAATATATATAATATGTATGTGTTAATGCATGTATACATGCACATGTGTGCACTGAAATCACCCTTCACCACCAACTTGTCAGAAGGTTAAAATTTTATCCAGATCCCAGTGGAATTTCTCTATAAAAACTTTTGCTTAGGGCCTAAGGCTTTTGCTTCAGGGCACCTGTAAGCCTATGTGTCTTTGGGTTGATTGGGCATCTCTGAGACAATTCTGAGGCATATTCCATACTGGAATCTTTTCTTGTGGTTGGCATTTTTTACATCTCTCCTATGGAGTCTGCTTTTCCTCAGAGCCTAGCATCTTGCTGAGTATAGGACATACTGTCCTGTCATGGTGAAATAATGCTTTTCTGGGTACTGAAGCAACACATGACTGGCATTCAGTTATTCAGCAGATGTTTATTGAGCTTCTACTACATGCCAGGCTCTGTCTAAGCACTGAGGATATGATTGTTGTTGCTGGTTGCTGTCAAGTTGATTCTGACTCATGCCAACCCCATGTGTGAAGAGTAGAACTGCTCCATAGAGTTTCAAGGCTGTGACTTTCCTTCCAAGTTTCCTTTGGTGGATTTGCACCATGAGCCTTTCAGCTAGTAGTTGACTGCTTAATCATTTGCACCACCCAGGGATTCCTGCAAAGATGATGGTGTATAGAAACAAAGATCCTTGCCCTTCTGGAGCTCACTGTCTAGTGTGGGGACAGAGACCATAAACCAAATACATGAGGTATATGAATCATATTATAAGGTGATAAATGCTATGGAGAAAAAAAATACTAGAGTGGGAGGTGTTGAAAGTCTTAGGGGTTGGGGATTGTAATTTTAAATAGGTTCTCTGAAGGAGGTGAGTGAATGAAGCATTAAGATATCGGAGGAGTGGGGAACGTCTAGGTGAACTGGAGTAACATAGTCCACAAAGACAATGATCTATATTCTACTTTGGTGAGTAACTACTGGAGTCTTAAAAGCTTATGAGCAGCCATCTAAGATGCAACCATTGGTCTCTCTCCATCCGGAGCAAAGAAGAGTGAAGAAAATCAGAGACTCAAGGAAACACTTGGTCCTAAAGACTAATGGACCGTGCAAACTACAGGCTCCACAACACTGAGACCAGAAGAACTACACAGTGCCCAGCTACTACTACCTACCACTCTGATTGGAATCACAATAGAAGGTCCTGAAGAAAGGGAGAAAAAAACTAGAACAAAATTAAAAAAAAAGACCAGACTTACTGGTCTGATAGAGACTGATGGAACCCCTAAGACTGTAATCCTTAAACACCCTTCAACCTAGAACTGAACCCACTCCTTTCAGCCAAACAGCAGTCAGGCCAATAAAATTAACAGTAACACCAAGAAGGAATGTACTCTTAAGAACAACCAACGATATGAAACAAAGCCAAAGCTCAAGGCATAGAACTGCCTCATAGGGTTTTCTGGGCTGTAATCTTTATGGAAGCAGATCACGAGGTCTTTCTCTCATGGGAAAAGAGGGAGAAGATAATGAGAAAGGTAGTGTTCCAGGTATTTTAAAGGTAGAATCTACATGATTTGCTGACCTGGATGCTAACCTTCACTTCATTTATAAGCTATAACAGGTCATTTCTAAAAAGATTCATTTTCTTCATGTGTACAATGAGGAAAATACCATCTTAATACTTCCCAGGATTATTGTACAAATAAAATATACAAAGGAATGTGAACACCCTTTGTGAAACTCCAAAGTGATAGACAAATAATTACAGGCCACCATTTATTGAGCACTTTAACATTCTTTTTTATGGTGGGGGGGCATGCTTGGAGAGAGGTTTTTATTTCACACTTGTAAATCCAAGTTACTCACTCCATAAATACAGAAAACATTTCATTTTATCTGACCTCTACAATCCTTTTACAGCCCCAGGGTTACAGGTGAGGAGAGACAACTCAGGGATGCCCAAAGTAGCAGGCAGGAAGAGCAGGAGAAAGGGGATTAAAAGCCAGGAAGCCAGACAGAGGTACAGTCAGCCACAGGGATCCAGTTGGGGGTGATACAAGAGGTCTCCA
>NW_006921627.1:5594515-5623009 GCF_000298275.1 Orycteropus afer afer
CGATGATGGGCTCAAGTATAGCAGGGATTGTGGGGCTGGCGCGGGATCGGGCAGTGTTTCGTTCTGCTGTGCATGGGGTCGCTATGAGTCAGAAACGACTCAATGGCACTTAACAACAACAACAACACAATCCTTTTTGTCTTAAATTTCTTTGTTTTGTTTTGTTTTGTTCTTTTTCCTCATGGTAAAAATGCATGTAATAAAACATTTGCCAATTCAACAATTTTTATGTGTATACTGCATCACTTTGTGCAACCATTACCATGATCCTTTTTCAAATTATTCTACCACCATTAACAGAAACACAGTGCCCCCTAAGCAATAATTCCCCTACATTCATTTTATTTAATCCTGGTATCAATGCTACAGGAGGGATATTCTTATTTACAGTTTAGAGATGAAGGAAGCGAAGCTTAGAGAGCCAAGATGTAACTTACCCAAGGCCACACAATTAGTAACTGAGAAGTCAGGATTCAAACCAGAGCTTTCTGACAATCTAGCTGTGCTCTTAGCCACTCTGCTATATCACTTCCCTAGATAGCACTCTTATTATTCCTTGAGGATTATGACTTTATTCAGGACAGTTACCTAGAAATATTTGTATATCTGAAGTAATGACATATAGAGCCTTTTTCCTAATGCTATCTGATCAAGCTTAAATAAGAATATGTACCCAAACATTTATAAAACCAGTTTCCATCAAGTTCCCCTTGACTTATGGTGATGCCATGTGTGTCAGAGTAGAACTGAGCTCCATAGGGTTTTCAATGGCTGGTTTTTTGGAAGTAAATGGCTAGGCCTTTCTTCTGAGGTGCCTCTGGGTGGACTGGAAGGAACCACCAACCTTTCAGTTACCTGCTGAGCACATTAACCATTTGCACCATCTATCACTATGAGTTGGAATCAACTCGATGGCAGTGGGTTTGGTTCTGGTTTTGTACTCTGAAGCATTTATAAACCTGTATGTAAAAGTGAGGGAGCCATGGTGGTGTTTAAAACATTCAGCTGCTAACCAAAAGGTTTGCAGTTCAAACCCATCAGCTGCTTTATGGGAGAAAGATGGAACAGCCTGCTTCTGTAAAGATTGACAGCCTTGGAAACCCTATGGGTGCAGTTCTACTCTGTCCTGAAAGGTCACTGTGAGTGAGAATCAACTAGATGGCAGTGGGTTGGTGTTTGGTTTTATGTAGAAGTGGGTGGAAGAGGGTGAGGTGGGATTGTTGAAATCATTATGCAAGTGAGAATGTTTTGTACAGAAAATTTCAGCTCAGTTCCTTCCAGGGATCTTACCATTCTCCTAAATGTTCACCTCACTCTCTAGCCCTGCCAAATGTTGGCTGATGATCTTTCTCTTTCTTCCTTTGCCGGAACCCATGAGTAGAGCACTGTGTGGAGTTCCAGAGGACCAATGGCTCCCTGAACGTGACCTCTGAGAATGCCACCTCCCCTGTCATCGAGTTCTGGGAGTAAGTGAGGACCTTTCCCCATCCCAGTGTGGACCCTGTGTTTGAAAGGAGGGCATGGGAATGGGTTCATACAGTGGTACTGTCAGTGGACAGCAAGGAGAGAATTTTCATTTCTGTCTTTGGTGGCCCTGTCTGTGGCTTCTTCTCTGGTGTGCTTCTATTTGTGGTCAATGAAAGACTGGTTTCTGAGTTGATAATTTTGCTTCTCTCCTCAGGATGTGCCTGCTCCTTTTCACCCGTGTGCCTCTGCATGTAGACCCATGCTTCCAAGAACTCTCCTCTCTTCAGCTGCATTGCCACTTACTCGCAAAATATTGATATTCACCCAGGGCAGGATTCCTGATATCAAAACGTCTAACACACTAGTTGAGAACATACATTTCTGCACCTTCTTTCTCAGGTTAAATTAGTACCCAATCTCCCAGAGCAGATTTACCTGGGAAAAGTTTTTATTTGTTGTTTTTATATCTGCTCCCGCATCTGGGTGAAGGAGAGCCCCATGGGTCCAGGTGAATAAAGCTGACAAGCCTTTGGATGAGAGCCTGGGGTGCAGCTTCTCTGCTGGAGGCATAACTCTACTGTCTGAGACATGAGAACTGCAAAGCTAAGGCTGGCAGCAGAAGTCAAGCCGGGCTCAACTCTTCTCTCTGCAGGAGGCGGGTCCTAAAGATCTCTGATGGCATCCAGCACCTGGGGGCCCTGCGCTGGGAACTGGCCCTGTGCCTCCTACTGGCCTGGGTCATCTGCTACTTTTGCATCTGGAAGGGGGTCAAGTCCACAGGCAAGGTCTGTGTTGGAGAGTTTCTTTACCTCCCGTGCCAGGACTCCCTTCCCTTACTGGGGATTTTAGTTGTAGCCTAGTTGGGGTGGGAGGAAATGAACCAGCAAAGATTGTAGCACCCTTCTTGGATTCAGTGCATCTCCTGAATTCAATTAAGGCACTTCTAACTGAAATAGAGGAAGGTGAGAAAGTTAAAAAAGACACCTCCAGAGGATTTTAATTTTGGAATTTGCCACATGTGTGAGCACATTGCAAACTGAACATAGTCCATGGCTTTCTATTTCATACAATTGAGTATGTTCTTTGGAAAGGGAACTTTGAAGACTGTTAATCTCAAAATGATTCTCAACCAACTGGAGAGTTTTGGAGGGCTCTGCTCTAGAGTACATGAGGTATTAGAGGGCATTCTAAGTTCTGGACTCTTGTCCTAGAGGTCTCTGACAAAGCTTCCTTCCTAATCTAGCTACCTGATTGTGTTAAGCTCATAAACTCTGTGAGGACAGGGATCATATGTTATAGATCTTTTCATACCTGACAACCCTTACCATAACTCCAACCACACTTGTTGGGAGAATTGCCTAAGTTCCTTCTGTCACTCAACAAATATTTACTGAATATGGGTCAGGGGCAAGAGGATTGCAGTAAGCTGGAGGAGACACAGAGGGAGGGAGGAAAAGGGTACATTGTGGCTGCAAGGCAAAGGGGATGTGGAAATGAGCCGCTGGCGTGGGGAGAGAGGGAAGAGCACCCTTGGCCTTTTCTGTGGGGTGGGAATGCCTGCCTTCTCTGCTCCCCTAGATCTCCAGCCCTTCCTTCCTAACTCACACGTTCCTTGTCTCCCCTCTGCCCCTTGGTCAGGTGGTGTACTTCACAGCCACATTCCCTTATCTCATGCTGGTGGTGCTGTTAATCCGTGGGGTGACTCTGCCTGGGGCAGGCCAAGGAATTCAGTTTTACCTGTACCCAAACCTCACACGGCTGTGGGATCCCCAGGTAAGAAACCACAGATAGGGGGCATCACGTGGTTCTGGCAGGCACTTGAGCTGGAGGCCTACCGTCCTGTGTCCTGCTCCAGGCCAACCCTAGGGCATCCACAGGGGTGGGGCCACCTTTCCTCCTCCAGACATCTGTAAGCAGCTTCTTTTGGTCATAAGGTGTCTATAGTGTCCGATTACCCAATAAATATGGTAAGCACAGGTTTATTTGTGCTTACTTACTAATCTGTAGTGAACAATTTCACATTTTTCACCAAATCAAAAACTCTGCTTCTAGGTATGGCTGGCAGCACCTTTCTACAGAATCAAAGCCTCTTTTCAATCCTTAGCAGGGATGGGGTTCCCAGTAAGCAAGGTGAGCATGGGCTTATTTGTGCTTACTTACTAATCTGTAGTGATCAGTGTCACGTTTTCACCACATCTGAAAAATATGTGAAACTGTTCACTACAGATTAGTTAGTAAGCAAAAGTAAGCTTGTGCTTATCTTGCTTATTGGGTAATCCACCCCTGATCTGAGACAGTCCCCTCCTTGGTTTACAGCTGCCGGGAGGGGAGCCCAGAGGGCCTAGCATTATTTCTCAAATAATACCACAAATAATACAACAAATATGTCACTAACAGCATTTACCCACCAGCTCTACCCCTTTCCCCACCATGTGTCCATCCCCTCTTTACATTTTTCTCTTAGCCACTTTATTTCCTATAGAATCTCCTCTCCAGTTCTTATTCTTAACCTGCTACCCTTTGGTTCTGTCCCCCTGTCCAAGTGACCCATTTCTTGGCCCCAGTTCCCACCCCCTCCCAGCACCAGCTGGGCTGGTGTTAAGTTTCTTGTCAGTTGTCAAGAGACTCTCTTTCCCACCCGACTGGCCCTTCCCTCAAGGTCTACATTCCCTCTGCTACAACAAGAATCTTTACAACCAGGGCAGGGAGGGGGTGGTGCTGCTTGCTGACTAGAGGGGTTAGTAAAGCTAAGCCTGAAATAAGAAGCCAGTGCCTCTGACGGGTTTCTTATTTTCTCCTCTTTGGCAGCCATTTTGAAAGCTGGCAAAGCCAGGAGGTGTCGAGGGCCGGAGGGGAGCGTGGGTAAGCGCCACCCCAGAGCCCCTAAAATTTTGTTATCCACTTATGTCCTGCCTCTGCCTCTTTGGTACAGAGATCACCCTCCCTGGGGAGTATGTGTACAATTTAGGGATCCTCCTCTTAGTAGTTATTGGAGGAGGCTTTCTGTGTCTATGAAATGGACCCTGAGAAGACATAAGGGCGGGAGGTCCCCACCACACAGAGGACCAACAATTATGAGGATTTTCAAACATTTAAAAATAATAAGGCGACAACAGTCACTGAAGTTGCCGAGAGGGAGCAAGAGAAATGGGAGTGGCACACAGTTCCACAGTTCTGCCCAGGAACCTGGAACTCAGTTCACACAAAGGCAATGGCTCCCTCTTGTGCAGAAGTTGAATTATTCTAAAGTCTCACAGCCACCTCTTGCTGAGTTATAAGTTCTACAGGGGCTGCTGTGGCTCCCAGAAGCAACCAAACCAGACCTAATCAGAAACCTCCCTGTAGAGTCAGGTAGCCCCAGGTAGCCTCAGGTAGCCTCCTGGGAATCCCTTCTGGTGAAAAATAAATTTACACTTTCCCCCTCTCATTTCTTATACATCACAAAGATACAGATTGCTGCTGCCTCTTGTCCATGCAGGGCACAAAAGCTGCAATCAGGTTTGGGGTCAAACTGTAGAACCATAGGTATTGAAGCTGGAAGAAGCTCAGAGATCACCTAGTGCAACCTCTTCATTTCACAGAGGAGCAAGCTGAGACCCAAGGTCATACAGCAAGAGAATGGCAGGCCAACCTTTCATTTTATAGGTGTCTTTTTATTTTGTGAATTATAAGCTCTTTGACTTATCTGGAACCAAAGTTTGTACTGCAGAGTAGTAGGTAGCAAGGGAGGTTGTGGGGGAAGTACAGGTGCAGGAAGGCTTTGATGAGCAGGGTGAAGAATTTGCTTGGATCCCCTGTGCAAGAAGGAGACATTGTTGTTCTGGAGCAGCAGAGATGTGAAATGGTGGCTAAACAATAAAGATCCCCTTTGTTTGGAGGTACACCTGAGAGGGAGGGGATGTCCCTTCAGAAAGGGAGACAGGCAGGGAACCTGGAAGAGATAAAGGAGAGAAGGGCCAGGTATTCCCAGAATCAATTTATGGTTTCCATAATCAGTGCCTTGTTTGTCTCGTTAAGCTTTTTGTGGCTGACAAGTATTGAGTGCCTACTACATGCCTGGCATTGTTGAGAGGTTTACATGCATTATTTCAACTAATTCTCACAGCAGTTCCCCACTTTACAGATAAGGAAATTAAGGCCTAGAGTACTTAAAGAATTTTCCATTTTCATAACTGCAACCAGAATTAGGTCTGAATGACAATAAATCCCATGTACTTTATAGTCTCCTCTTGAAAGCAAAGCCGTCTCATCCTTGCGTTGCTCACAGATGAGTCACTCAGCAGAAATTTCTTGAGCAACTATTATGTGCCAGGCCTATTTTAGGTACAGTATTTGGTACATGATAGTTACTCAGTAAATACGAAGAAGCTGGACCAGATAGCCTCCTTCAACTCTGAGTGTTAATGAGCCCATATTTCTGTGCCTGGGTTACAACTCTTGCCATAACTTTAAGCACACTTGTTGGGAGAATGCCTAAGCTCATCCAATCACTCAACAAATATTTATTGAATATGGGTCAGGAAATCAGAATAAGGTGTTTCCTTTTGTCTACACTCCAGGATACCATTCTGTGAGCCCTAGCCAGCTGTAAGCTTTGCAGGGAGCAAACATCTTCCAAGTGCTTTGAGGCTGCGGGGAAGGACCTGCTTCAAGAACCAAGCATGGTCCTGAGGTTCAGAGCTGCCTTGTTAGCAGCCTGGTCCTAGTCCCCTGCTGAAGTGAGGCCTTTGTTGTCAGTGAGCAGAGGAGCACCTGCAGGGTGGGATGCCTCTGCCAGAGCCCTAATTGAATCTAGTTGGCACTCCTCAGTGGCACTAGTTGGCACTTCCAACTGGCATTTGCCTGGCACTTGAGAAAGGTGCAAAACTCCTGCTAGCCAACAACAAAGACCAAAGACATCTCTCTGCCAAGCATGCAGTCTGGAAGCTAGGAGCCAGGAAGAAACAATGCTACCTACATCTGGTCTTTTCCTCCTCTTCTGCCAGGATTGTTGCGTGCTGGGCAGGGCGCTGCCTTCCCTGGAGTTCCCCAAGGCTTGTCTGTTTCATACTGAGGATGGCTGCTGGAGACTCTGCCCACCACTGTGGTGTGCATTTTATTCAGGACACTTGTTTCTTTCCCTTGACCCTTGCCCTGCCACTGCTTTTGTCTACTACCCTTGGTAGATCAATAAGGAGAGGGGAGTTGGGGTTGAGGGGGTGTCCAAATAGCCCTTGTAGAATCTTTGTTAAGCAATTCTAATAAAGGGTTGTTTAGGGAGGACATAGAAACCATTGCTTAAAATGTGCCTTTTTATTTTGGTATTTGTTAGGGGCCGACTCATAGCCACCCAATGTGATAGAGTAGAACTGCCCCATAAGGTTTCCTAGGCTGTAATCTTTATAAAAGCAAATCACCCAGGTTTTTTCTCCCATGGAGCTGCTTGGTGGATTTGAACCATTAACCTTTCGGTTTACTAGCCAAGTGCTCAACCATTGCACCACCAGGCCTCCCTTATTTTGGCATACTACATTGAAATCTATGTCATCTCATTACCATTGAAAAGTGAGTTATCTTTTCAAATAATAACAACAAACATTAACAATAGCTAACATGTATGATGTGCTTTTTATTTGCCAGGTACTCTACTGAGTGCTTTACATTAACTTTATTATTAATTTTGTTTCCTCCCAAGCCCAAGTTCACTCACTCTACTGAGTGCCTCACATTAACCCTGTGAGTCAGGACTTATCCTTATCTTACAGATGAATAAACTGAAACTTAGAAAACTTAAGAAAATTTCCCAAAGCCACACAACTAGCATGTGGGGGTGCTTGGGTCTCATCCCAAGTAATTCTCTGGAGTCTGCTGTCTTAATCACTATGATATACCTTTTCCAAAGGATATGAATTATTTACGAGTGTTAAGGGCTGCTTTTTATTATTCTAAAATTATTTCAGAGGTTGGAATAGGAAATGAATATTTTTTCACACACAGCTGCTCTTCACTTGACTATCTCTTTATCTCACATTTCACATTTACATCTATAGTAAAAAATCTACTGACTATCTTATGCATTAATGATGAATATCTGGCAGGAATGAATGTTGAGATGCAAGGTGAGAATAATGTTGGCTGTGATGGTTAAGGTTATGTGTCAACTTAGCCGGGCCATGATTCTCAATGGTTTGGCAGTTATATAATGATGGAATATGACAGTTATATAATGATATAATTAGGCAGTTATGTAATGATATAATTTGGCATTTATGTAGCCATCCTCCATTTGTGATCTGATGTGATCATCCTCCATTTTCTCATAATGCTAATTTTCACATAATGACCTGGTCTTTGGAACTTTACCATGTCGATAAATGAGGAGTGGGTATACATTATTTTATTTATTATACACATTTTCTAGATGTGAAAAGTAGGGTTCAGAGAGGTTAAGCAACTTTCCTAAGATCACATAGCTTGTAATTTGTGGAGTTAGGAATTGAACCCAGATCAATTTGACTCCAAAACCTGTCTTTTTTCCACTTCACATCATGACCTCCCTAAAAATGGTAGATCTTAATGATTCTGGGGATTGGATTTAAGGTTAAAAACATCTTTAGTGGTCACTCTGTTCCTCTGTCCTCCAGAAGACTTCTATTTTTACCTATACTCCACAAAGTGCTTTTTATACTTGGTTTATCCTTGGTCAGTTTTCTATCTCAGCAAAAGGCTTTTCTTTAGAAACTCAAGCTCCTGGAATGGGCAGGGAGTGGATTGCCTGTGGTGGGGAACAGAACATCTTGCTCCATGGTTCCTTCAGCCCTCCTCCTGACCCTGTTCCTTTTCCCCAGCACAGCAGGCTTGACACGCAGCAGTTGTGCAGAGAGCTGGGGCTTGCCAAGCTCACAGTAAGGAGACTTTGGTCAAAGGCACCACATTTGGCCCTTGAACTCTGAACTCTCAGCCCTCCTGCTGCATTTTTTCTCTGTTCTCATTAGCATTTTTTCCCAGCTCATTCTTTAGTCTGTTACCGCCTGGAGTGAGGTGAGCAGCCAAGTTATTATTTATTTCCTCCCAAGCCCAAGTTCACAAAACTTCATAATCACTGGATTTGTGCCCTCTGCCTGCATGTGGGTAGCCACAGAGTCTCTGAGGGCACTCAAGAGTTTCCTTGATAACTTGTGGAAAAGCCTGCACCCTGTACACTGTTAGGCATTTGGGGGGAGGTGGCAAACAATCAAGGCCAGGAGGTTCTTGGGTCATAATCTGGATGACCTGATCTCATGACAGAGTGTACCTGTGATCCCCTCCCCCAGCCCTCACATCTCTGACCTTGGGAAAATCCTGTCTGTATGACCTCAGAGCCTCTTGCTGCAAGATCTTGCTCTCAAAGCTGCAGATAGCCTACTGAGTAAGTCAGGAATGAAACAGAAGAGAATGGCCTCCATACTGGAGGCCAATTTTCCTGAGATGACTATCCTCACAGTATCTGTGGTGCCATTTTAGAGAAGGATTTTGAACATCTTGAAGGAGCAAATGGACTTCCCAACATGTCTCCTCAGATGTGGTCCACTCCCACTCTGTGGCAACACACTGAATTTTGCAAGCACTCACCTTTCCTGTCCTCAGGTACTGCCCATTCATCTACCCTTTCATTTCTCAGCCTCTGAAATGTATCCCCAAACTCCCTTTCTTTTCCCCATTATAAATTTTCCTCAAGTTAAACAAAAATTTCCCAGGTGCTTCCGTCCTTCCCTATGCTTCCTTGCTAGCCTTGGTCCCTTCTGAATTCTCCTCTGTGCGTCATGCCTCTGACCTTTTTTTCCTGGTGGCAACTCCTGCCTTGTAGAACACCTGGAGGATGGAATGCATGGTGAACAGAAGGGGTAGGAGGCTCGAGACATTCTCCCCTTTTCATCACTATCTTGCCCTGCTCATCCCCATTCCCAAAGGATGGAAATGCAGCAAGAGGGGTGAGTGCCCTGAGCATATTCCTAGTGTCAGTTCCCAGGGCCCATGACTTCCATATCTGGATGGTCATTAGGATTCCCCAGGGAGCTCTGAAAATGATACAGGTCCCTGGGTTCTCCCTCAGGCCTAGAAAGAGGCCCTGTGTGTCAACTGGGGATGCTGGCTGAAGAATCAACATGATGCTGAGACAGTCAGCCTGCCAAGGGTCCCCTTGGCTCTCCTACAATGTGGAGGAGAATGGGTGCTTTGTAGGGGTGAGTGTGATAAAAGAGAGCAAGGGGAGAGAGATTGAAGGTGGTGATGATGATTAGGGAGGCACGGAAAGATGAATAAGTGGTCAAGGAGCTTTGGACAGAGGAGAGCCAAGGCTTTGGTGTACATGTGTAAACTGGAGGCCTGCTACTAGTGGATGGAAAAGATTAAAGACTAGAGAATTTTGTGGGAATCAGGAGCCTCTTTGGGGAATATCAGAACAAGGGATGGGGTCTTTCATTGTCCTCTCTGTTAGGAACCAGAATGCAGGAACACGTGCCTTGGTGATGTCTCCATCTACAGCTTGATGCTCCTTGGTAGTGCTCCCACCCACTGAAGGCAGAAAGGCCTGGGGGAGGGTCCGTAGCCACAGGACCTGGCCTCCTGCAGATCTGCAGGATTGCTTAGTCCTATTTGCCTGGATGTTGTCTCTCCCTGGGATGTTATTTTAGCTGTTAAATCTAAATCATAACATGCACAGCCTGGTTCAGCCAGCTGAGATAATAACAGTAACATTGCCCTGTGTTTAGTTGGAGAGTTATTTTCCTCCCAAGGAGTACAAAGCCTTTTCCAGATGCATTTCTGTTCATCCACTTGACTTTGTGTGTGTGTGTGTGTGAGTGAGTGAGGATTAATTACTCTTTCTGTTTCTCAGATAGAAGGTTGTGAAGTGTGAGAGGCAAAGCTACAATCTGGGGATAGTGCTGGTATCAAGGACCTGTATCCTTAAAGATCCTTCCCTGGATTCATTTCCCCACTGATCCTGCTGCCATGACCGTCTAGGACAGGAAAAGAGAACTTTGGGCAGAATGCAGGGCTTTGGTTCCAGGATCACAAATCAGACCTAGATTGTTCTAGAGTACCATATCACCCTCTTCCACCATGAGGCTCTTTAGTCTTTCCTTTAAAATGCCTGATGCCTGCTCCATTATGATAGTGCCCAAGACACTTCATCTCAGGGCCAGAGACTAGACCTGGGGATGGCAGGGAAAAAAGGTGGGGGGAGGGGGAGGTGCTGAATTGGCTAAGAATAGGTTTCTCTCCATCCCTAGCCAGCACCTGGCTCAGCCCATGCCTGTGTTCCTCCATGGAGGCTTAGAGGGCCTGGCTTTTCCCAGAGCTCAATTTTCTTGCCTCTTCTCTCTGTAGGTGTGGATGGATGCAGGCACCCAGATCTTCTTCTCCTTTGCCATCTGCCTGGGGTGCCTGACAGCCCTGGGCAGCTACAACAAGTACCATAACAACTGCTACAGGTGACTGGGTGGTGGGGTCTGAGCTACAAACCTGCATCTCCCCATGGACCCTCTGCCAAGTGCTAGACCAAGGGTGATTGGGAGGAGGGTACCAGCTCATGGAGTTTGTCCCCCTGCCTTCACCCACTCTCCAACCCCCCATCCCCACCAGAAGCTGAAAAGAGCCAATTGCAGGGTAGGCAGAGGAACCACTTCCAAAAAGTGGCAAAGTTGTTGACTGAGAAACCACAACAAGGCCTAGCCAGCTTGGTAATTTAGAGGTAGGCTCAGCAGAAGGAGTGCTAGTGGTGTAGTGGTTAAGGCATTTGGCTGCTAACCAAAAGGTTTGAACTCACCACCTGCCCTGCGGAAGAAAGATGAGACAGTCTGCTTCTGTAAAGATTTACAGCCTTGGAAACCTAATGGAGGTCACTATTAGTTGGAATCAATTCGATAGCAGTGAGTTTGGTTTTTGGAATCTTAGGGGAAGGAGCCTGATGACACAGTAGTTAAAGCACTTGGCTGCTAACCAAAAGGTTGGTGGCTCAAACCCATTAGCTGCTCTGTGGGAGAAAGATGTGGCAGTCTGCTTCTGTAAGGATTTACATCTTAGAAACCCTATAAATTATTCTACTCCATCCTATAGGGTCACTATGAATTGTAATTGACTTGACAGGCTGTGGTTTTGTGTTTGTTTGGTTTTTTTTTTTTTTTTGGTTTAGGCTTAAGGGCACTCAGTAAGTAAGTGTGAGGAATAAATTAGTAATGTTATGCTACTGAGTTTCAGTTGTGCCCACTTTGTAAATCTGTGTTAGCAAACACTGAATCCTTGATCATTTTTACTTCATCTCTTATATCCATATATGGCTCCCACGCTCCTCTTTCCCTCTTTATTGTCCCCTCCTGCCTTCCTGCTTCCATTTTAATACTAGCTGAAATATACCAAACCAAACCAAACTCACTGCCATCAAGTCAGATCTGACTCATAGCAACACCTCCTTGGGTTTCTAAGGCGGTATCATTACAGAAGTAGATTGCAAATCATAGCATGCGTTTCAAAAACAAATTTAAATGACTAAGAACTTTCCACTGTTTGGGATTATCCATGCCCCAATCCTCCACCTTCAGCATGCCAAATTGAATTATGTCAGAACAGCAGTGTCCCAAGAGGTGTAGGAATGTGGCAGGGAGGGGAGGCTGGGTGGCAGTTAGTAAATTTTAAATCAGTATTTTACTTCCTCCCAGCCTCATTCTTTTAGCTCCAAGACTGAGCTGATAGAGAGTCAGAACCAGCACTTTGAATGGTCATATTAATTCTGCAGGTTGCCCCATTGCTGTCCCCACTGGCTCCCAGACAGAAAGCCTGGTACAGTGATTGGCAGCCCCTTTCTGACAACTCCTGTTTCCACACCTCCCTTACCCCCCCGCCCCCACAGGGACTGCATCGCCCTCTGCTTCCTCAACAGTGGCACCAGCTTTGTGGCCGGGTTTGCCATCTTCTCCATCCTGGGCTTCATGTCTCAGGAGCAGGGGCTGCCCATTTCAGAGGTGGCTGAGTCAGGTAAGTGCTGCTGATGAGGGGAGCTGAGGATAATGAATTTTGTGAGCCTGGTTTGAACTGTGGCCAGCTAGGATTTCTATTGTCACCTACACTTTGGGTGGGCCTTTCACTGTGGCTACCTTTTCTTTTTAAAATTTATTTTGCTGTTGCTATTGAGAGTATACACAGCAAAACATACACCAGTTCAACCATTTTTACATGTGCAACCATTCTCACCCTCCTTTTCGGAGTTGTTCCTCCCTCATTAGCATAAACTCATGGCCCACTAAGCCTCCTATCTAGTCTTTCAAATTACTGTGGTCACTTTGATCTCACGTGGAGAGTTCTTAAAAGAGCATGATGTTCAAGGCAGGCAATTTTAACTAGTTAAGCGAAACTACTGCTTGGTTTTAAGAAGACTTCATTGGATATTTTTGGTTTAAGTTTTAAAGATTATCTCTGAGCAATAGTTTCAGGAGTCACTGTGGCTACCTTTCAATGGGAAGAATTGAGGAAGGATTTAAATAGATTCAAAGAGTAAGCAGGTTTATGGTGAAAATTTCCTTCCCACCCCTTGCCTCCAGTTCCTTACCCTGGAGTCACCCATGTATATTCCTCTAGAAATAGCTTAGACGTGTATGAGAAATTTTTATATATATACATATATATACATAGGAGTCCCTGTGTGGTACAAATGGTTAATGTTCTTGGCAGCTAACCAAAAGGTTGGAAGTTTGAGTCTACCCAGAGGAAGAAAGGGCTGGTGATCTACTTTAGAAAAATCAGCCCTGAAAACCCTATGGAGCACAGTTCTGCTCTGACACACATGGGGTCACGTGAGTCGGGGTTGACTCACTGGCAACTGGTTTTTATACACATACAATATTTCTATTTCTAATTTTTACCCCTCCCTCTTTTTAACCAAATGATAACACATTACATACACTGTTCTACACCTCATCATGGAGTTCTGGTGGCGAAGTGCCTAAGGCACTTGACTGCTAACCAGAAGGCTGACGTTTCAAACCCACCAGCCACTTCTCGGAAGGAAGGTTGGGCAATCTACTTCTGTAGTGATACCACCTCGGAAACCCGAGGAGGGATCGCTATGAGTCGGAGATGACTCAATGGCACATAACAACAACAACACACCTCATCTTGTTTTGTCCACTTTAAAATGTATTTTAGAGATAAATTCCCTTTAGCACGTAAAAAGTTTCCCCCTTTTTAACAGGCATGACTTTCTTTCCATCACACTGTAGTTTTATTTGTTGTTGTATTTTGTTTTGTTTTGTTTTTAATAAAATCTAAGAAGCCCTCTATCTTGATAAACTGTGAAATGTTTCTCTTGTTCGTCCCCTATTTTTGTGGACCACGTACTTTCTCTGTGTAACCACAAGACAATTTTTTATCATAGCATTCACAAGCACACTCTTGTTACACAGAAAACTAAGCACTGAACAACTGATATCACTGGTGCTTATTTAAAATGGTGATTGTTGTTGTTGTTGTTATGTGCCATCGAGTCAGACCTGACTCATAGCGACCCCTCCTTGGGTTGCCGAGGCAATATCACTACGGAAGTAGATTGCCCAACCTTCCTTCCGAGGAGTGGCTGGTGGGTTTGAACCACTAGCCTTCTGGTTAGCAGTCAAGTGCCTTAGGCACTATGTTACCAGAGCTCCTAAAATGGTGGTAGCTAACTTTTATTTAAAAAGTTAATATACTTTATTTACTATGTGCAAGATACTGTGTAAAGCATTTTGCCTGTATTAAACAACGTAAGCCTATGAGGCGGGTACTAATATTATTCCCATCAACCAGTGAAGGGACTGTTACTTGAGAAGTAAACAACTTGTCCAAGATCACACAGTGATACTCTGTTTTCCAAAGGAAGAGTCCTGTGGATGAGCCCAGGCTTTGGTATGTGAATTTGTTCCTGGCATTTAAGCTAGCTGAGAAGAACATTAATTTATTTGAGAGGATGTATGTCACTGGTAAGCTGGAATTAATACCAGTTCACTCATTGCAGGGTGCAGAAAAAGCTCCAAGTACAGAGGTAGCAAACTGGTGGCCCTGGGCCTAATCTGGCATTCGGAAGATTTATTTTGGTACCAACTACTTTATAAAAACAGCAATTACCCTTAGCTCGGGCATGATTAAGGAGCTCTGGTAGTGCAGTGCTAAGGCCTTTGACTGCTAACCAGAAGGTTGTGTTGTTGTTGTTATGTGCCATAGAGTCTGACCTGACTCACAGCGACACCTCCTTGGGTTTCCGAGGCAATATCACTATGGAAGTAGATTGCCCCATCTTCTTTCCTAGGAGTGGCTGGTGGGTTTGAACTGCCAGCCTTCTGGCTAGCAGTCAAATGCCTTAGGCATTACACTACCAGCGTTCCCAACCAGAAAGTTAGAGGTTCAAATCCACCAGCCACTCTGTGGAAGGACGACTGGGCAATCTACTTCCGTAAAGATTTACTGCCTTGGAAACACAGTGGGGGATTGCTGTGAGTTGGAATGGACTCTAAGGCAGTGAGTTTGGTTTTTTTGGTTTGGGGCATGATTGCTTCAGTTTTCATAAGGCCCCACCACTTCCTCTTGCTTTACACTGGGTCAACTTTATAAATTTATATGACCTGCCTGACTCATGAGTTCTTTTTAGGTTTGAAAGCTCTGGTTTGGGACAATAGATCTGGAGAGTGAGACCTGAGGATTTAGAGGTAGAACTTAGAGAAATGAGGATGGAAATACTCCCTTTCTATTTTCCAAACCTCTTCCATATCCAAGATCTCTAGCTTCTGGTCTTGCCAGTGAGAATATGGTGGGTGGTGCCTTGGAAGCTTACGAACCAGACAGAGGTTTGGTGGCTTTTCTCAGGTGAGGATAGTGATGGCAATGTTATATGTGGATAAAGTTCCCTCTAACCTGTTGTTGACTCAATCCCAACTCATAATGACCCTAAAGGACAGAGTAGAACTGCCCATAGAATTTCCAAGGCTGTAAATCTTTACAAAAGCAAACTGCCACATCTTTCTCCCATAGAGTGACTGGTAAGTTCGAACTGCCAATCCTTTGATTAGCTGCTAAGCACTTAACCACTGCACCACCAGGGCTCCTTGAAGTTCTCTCTAGCTCCTGTCATAATGGGGATCCTTGAGATTGCACATGGCCTGGATCTGGCCCAGGAACTGGGCTGTGTTCCTCTGCTCCCTGCTATAGGCCCTGGTCTGGCTTTCATCGCCTACCCCCGGGCTGTAGTGATGCTGCCTTTCTCTCCTCTATGGGCCTGCTGCTTCTTCTTCATGGTGGTTCTCCTGGGACTGGATAGCCAGGTACCAAGAGGAGTGGGTCATTGTGGACTGGGGGATGAGGGATGGTGGGCACGAGATTGAGCTTCTCATCTCGAAACGCTAAAATAGCTGGGGACTGGGTGAAAGTCAAAAGTGAGTGCCTTTCTGAGAAGCAAGGGAAGCCTTGAAGGGTGGGTTCAGACCTAACCATGCAAGGATGGACAAGGAGGTCAGGAGGGCTGACCATGGGATGAAAGCTACAGCTAGTTGATGGAGCTTATTTTGGGAGCTCTCTATCCCTCCAATTCTTTTGCCCTCTCATCCAGTTTGTATGCGTAGAAAGCCTGGTGACAGCGCTGGTGGACATGTATCCCCATGTGTTCCGGAAGAAGAACCGGAGAGAGATCCTTATTCTTGCAGTGTCTGTCATCTCCTTCCTTGTTGGGCTGGTCATGCTCACAGAGGTGAGTATCTGGGAGACTGTGAGGTGGGGACCAACAGAGGAAGAGAAGCGAAGGTGGACAAATCCTGTCTGTCAGGTGGAACAGACTGCTATGAGTTCAGGGCACTAGGACGTTCTCTTTTCCTGACCAAAAAAATTCACAAAGTAGGCAAATCCCTACCCTAGCATTTGGGCATCAGCCATCTACCTCTGGGGATGGATAGAAGGTAAATTGGTTCCACATTGAACTAAGAGGTGTGGGAAGAATGGTCAGGAAGGTCTTGGGTTAGGTCAAAATGTCTCTCTGCCAAGTTCCCATGATTTCCCAGGCAGCTGAATCAAGTTCCTGGACAAACTTCAAGGGAGAAAGGGACCCCTGAGGATGGGTGACGTTCTGTGTGATGTCTCCAGGGAGAAGGATGCAGATGGAATTTATCAGCTTGATGATATGACAGCCCCTGTCCTGATCCCTCACCGAAAAAAAAAAAAAAAGAAATACAAACTGTGCCTTGGGCTTCTGGGGTCAACCTTTAGAGGTTCTCAAGGATACTCTAGCAATAGCTGTTGGATTTAATCTCTCTTCCTATCAAAAACAGTAACAAAAAAAGAATATTGTCTCTTACATCTGTCTAGTGTTTTATAGCTTACACACTGCATTCTGTGTGTTCAAAATATTATCTGTCTCCTGTAATCCTCACTAACTTTGCTCTGTGCCCCCAAAGATGGGAGGTTGGAGGGCTGGGGGTAAATATGATTCCTCTGGATAAAGTTCTTTTTAACAAATCATCTTGGCAGGGTGGCATGTACGTGTTCCAGCTCTTTGACTACTATGCAGCCAGTGGCATGTGCCTTCTGTCCGTGGCCATCTTTGAGTCCCTCTGTGTGGCTTGGGTGTATGGTAGGTGACTCCTTTCCCCACCTTAACCTCAATTCTCTCCCATACCCCAGGCCTCTTAAACAAAAGAGAAACATCCCCAACTCAGACCTACCTTTTCCTGGGACTCTCCCTCTACTCAACCTCAAAAATCATGAGAACCCTAAATTACTCCATTGGGAGGTCCCTCCAGAGGTTGTCTTGCTTTTGTTTGTTTATTTTAAAGTATTTTATTGTTGTTGAGAATATACACAGCAAAACATGCATCAAGTCAACAGTTTCTATATGTACAATTCAATGCCACTGATTATGTTCTTCGAGTTGTGCAGCCATTCTTACCCTCCTTTTCTGAGTTGTTCCTCTCTCATCAACATAAACTCACTGCCCCCTAAGATTCCTTTCTAGTTTTTCCAGTTGCTGTTGTCATCTTGATCCCTTACAGATACATCTTTAAAAAGCACAATGCAGACATTCCTTACTGGTTAAGCTAAGCTATCATTTGGTTTTAGGAACTCTTGTGGGATAGTACCTAAGGCATTGACTGCTAACCAGAAGGCTGGTTGTTCAAACCCACCAGGCACTCCTTGGAAGGAAGGTTGGACAGTCTACACTCCCGTAGTGATACCACCTTAGAAACCGAAGGAGGGGTCACTATAAGTCGGATCTGACTCAATGGCAGTGTGTTTTGTTTTTATCATTTGGTTTTAAAGACTTTTGGGGCTATTTTTGCTTTAAGGTTTAAAGATTATCTCAGGGTAATATTTTCAGGGGTTCATCCAGGCTCCATGCCTCAGAAACTCTGGACTCCACAAGAATTTGAAATCTATCTGCATTTTCCCACTTTTGATCAGGATTCTTCTAGAGAATCTTTGATCAAAACCATTCTCCTAGTTTTGACTGTACTTAAACCACTCCAGATAGGCCCAAACCGTTTCAACCTTTAAAAACCTTGACAATCAAGAAGTTATTGCCTTTACCTAAGCCAAGTTCTGCCCACAGCTCTTTATACCTATTAATTCCAGGGAAGAGTCCTCTCCTAGTAGTGATTTGAAAAGATGACTGTGATACCTTCTGTTTACTGATCCTCACCCTTCCTGGTTTCTGTAGACCCCATCCTGATGCTTTGGACACTGAAGAATGTCCCTTCTCTCCTTCCTCCATTTCTTCTCCATTGTAGGAGCTGGACGCTTCTATGACAACATTGAAGATATGATTGGGTACAGGCCATGGCCTCTTATCAAATATTGTTGGATCTTCTTCACACCAGCTGTGTGCACAGTAAGCTAATCCTCAGGGGATAAAGCCACATGGAGGGAGAGAGATGTGGTGGCAGCAGGGTAGATAGGCCAGTAGATCCAGAAGGAACTTCTCCCTGGGGATTGAAAATCATCTTAGATTTTCATTCATTCTCCTGTTGGATTTTAGAAAATGACAACAAGATACAGTCTTCCTTTCCATTTCACAGAAGGATAAACTGAGGTCCAGAACCATCAAATGGTTTGACCAACACCACAGTGTGAGTCTAATGCAAGACTAAACTCCAAGTGTGTTAGGCTGCTCATAATAATACTAGTAACCACGACAGTTATAATAGCAACAGTTATAGAGTATTAACTTTGTGCCAGACACAAAGTGTTTCATGTGTATAACTAATTTAATCCTTACAAGAACCCCATGAGCTAAATATTGCCATTATACTCATTTTATAGATGAAACTGAAGCCAAAGAGGTTAAGTAACTTACTTATGCTGGAAAATGGAGGAGAGCTAAGATTCTAACCCAGGCAATCCTGGCTCCAGAATCTGAGGCTTTTAACCACTATGTGCTGTTTCCTTTTGCTTTAGCTATTTATCTGGTGATGTAGTGCCTAAGGCATTTGACTGCTAACCAGAAGGCTGGCAGTTCAAACCCACCAGCCACTTCTCAGAAGGAAGATTGGGCAATCTACTTCCATAGAGATACAGCCTCAGAAACCCAAGGAGGGGTTGCTATGAGTCAAGATAGACTCAACAGCAGTGAGTTTGGTTTTTTTGGAATCCGCTGGAGTCCCCACTGTATCTAGGATATAAATGAGGTACAGGGGGCGAAAGAAGATCCAGTTCCTCCCCTTGAGGTACTCACAGTCCAAATCGATTGTACAGGAGACTTAAGCACCCCTGCTACCACCTCATCCCATCAAGCACATAATCATGTCTGGATTAGGGGGTGGGTCAATCATGTGTGGAGGTGACCAGGAATGACACAAGGACCTGGAGTGACAGTGTATGTGCTCCGAAAATGCCTACTGGGGGATGTGAACTTTGAGCAGAAAGAGGATGGAAATTTGAGGCTGATTGGCCTGGAAGAGCCCGGAGGCAAATCCAGCCTTAGAGTGTGAGCTCTGCTAGGCCAGCTTTTCCAGGTGGGGAACAGAAGACACAGGGTCCCTTCTCCCTATAACCCATTCCTCTTCTGCTCTCACCCCAGGCCACCTTTCTCTTCTCCCTTGTCAAATACACACCGCTGACCTACAACAAGAAGTACACCTACCCATGGTGGGGTGATGCCCTTGGCTGGCTCCTGGCTCTGTCCTCCATGGTCTGCATTCCTGCCTGGAGCTTCTACAAACTCAGCACCATCAAGGGCTCCTTCAGAGAGGTAGGGAGTTAGTAGGGAGGAAAGCAGTCCACAGGGGAAAGAACCCTATCAGAAGAGGTAGGATCGTTTAATGACAGGTAAGCTGCCTGTCAAGGGTAGAAGCTGGTACATAGGGAGGCCATTGAGCCTGATGTGGGTGTTGGGGGTGGATAGAGAGTTCAGTCGCCACCCATCTGTCAGCCTGTCGTACTGTGGTGGCTTGTGTGTTGCTGTAATGCTGGACACTATGCCACTGGTATTTCAATGTCAGCAGGTTCACCCATAATGGACAGGTTTCACAGGAGCTAGACTAAGACAGATTAGGAAGAAAGGCCTGGTGATCTACTTCCAAAAATTAGCCAATGAGAAAAAGCCTTATGGATCATGACAGAATATTGTTCAGTATAATGCTGCAAGATGAGCCTCTTAGGTTAGAAGGCACTCAAAATACACTGTGGCTGCAACAATGGATTCATACATATCAAAGACCATGAAGATGGCACAGGACCAGGCAATGTTTCATTCTGTTGTATGTTGGGTCATCATGAATTGGAGCTGACTCAGCAGCAACTAACGACAATAACAGAGTGCTTAAAAGTCACAGAAAGAGATTGGATAGCTCCAAGAATTATTATAGGGCTGTGTGATTATAGGGGTTGGCACCTGGAGGGTACATTTGTGCAGGGGAAAGCAGGGAGACGTTGGTGATGAGAGATGCTGACATTTCTGCCCCCCACTCCACTGCATCACAGCCACCTCCACTCTCCTTCCAGAGAATACGCCAGCTCGTGTGCCCAGCTGAGGACCTGCCCCAAAAGGGCCGAGCAGAAATCCCTGCTCCTACCACGCCCAGGACATCACTTCTCAGACTCACAGAACTAGAGTCCCATTGCTAGGAGGATGGACCCTTGTGTAGTGCCTGTGAGCCTGGCTGTGGGGACAGCTGCAGAACAGAGAGGGCAGGAATAGCCCCACTGTGCTTCTCTGCTCCTCACCTGAGATAGATGAGACAAATGGGGATGCTTTGGAATCTGCCTTCTGAGCTGGAACTTCCCACCCCAGATCCCCTGCTCCAGCAGTGGTTTGAACAAACCTGAAATGCCAGTATCAAGAGCAGCTCTTTGACATGGGCCTTTGGATGCTGGGTGAGGGCTGGTGGGTGGGTGAGAGCTTTGTCAGCCTCTGGGTTCTCCTACCCTTCATTCCATTAAATACACATTCTTCTCACTGACTGCTAGCAGTTCTGCCTGGTTTCTGCCTCTCTGCCTGCTCCCTCGAGTACCTCCCAAAAGTTGTGGCTTCAGGACCCTGTTTCTTCCCCACCTCTCTTTCCCTCACAGAGTTCTCTTTGTCAACCGTATAGTAGATGTGATTGCTATGAGGAGGAGGGTGATGGGGCTAAGCTGCAATCCTCCACCATCAGACACTTGGACCAGAGGAGGCTGTACCACCTTTCTCCAGGCTTCCCCTAGAGCCATAATCTACCCCCTTTGCTCTGTGGAATAAGAAAGGAAATTGGGGAAAGAATGGAGGAGCCCTGAAGCCTAACAAAAGGAAAGGAAGAGGAAAGATTGGTTGCAGCCTCTTCCTGTCACATTTTCCTTGCCATGCCATTACCTACTTGCCCCCACTTGCCAAGACGATGCCTATGTATGTGTGTGTGCCCGCCCAAGGCCAGGTGCTGGGGGCACGGGAGATAGGACGGCAGTGATTTGCAGGCTGAAGGCTCAGCAGTTATACCTCGGCAGAGCAGAGCACTACCCAGACTCGGCCAGCAGAGGGACCCTGCTTCCTCAGGACCACTTAGCTCTTCTTCCTCTGGGTAAGAGGCAGAGACATGCTGGATGACGTCACTACCAGACATGGCCACAAGGGGGTGGTACTGCTGCGGCCACAGCTCATCACAGCCATGGTCTTCCAGAGGCTCCAGGTGGAAGACAGAGCCTGTCCTATCTTGCAGTCAATGGGCATGGCTTTGGCCTCAGAGGAACTCACTGGTGTGCTTCTGTACTTAGATCTGAGCTGGGGTATGGAGCTGGGGCACATAGATCTTGGTATGTTTATGTGAGTGTATGTTTGTATAAGTTACTGAACACAGACACAGCTGCATTTCTCCCTGACTGAGCCCCTGGGTAGTACAATGGTTAATGTCCTCGGCTGTTAACCAAAAAGTTGGAGGTTTGAGTCTATTCAGAGATGCCTTGGAAGAAAGTCCTGGCAATCCACTTTAGAAGAATCAGCCATTGAAAGCACAGTCTCCTCTGACCCACATGAGGTCGCCATACACCAGAATCAACTCTATGACAACTGGTTATATGTAGACTTAAGCATCGGTCTGTGTCTTCACTTCTGTTCAGATGGTTCTTTCAGTAATGGTCAGAATGAGAGAATGTTCTATGATTCTTAAGGATGGCAAAAGAACTGCATTATTTATTTTTTGTAACTCTTGGAAGAGTTTATAAAAATTAATGACAGCAGCCCTACTGTGTATTGGCCTTGGCCACCCCTTTCCAGAGAACGACTGGCTGGGCATTCCCCAAGTGTGCCAAGCTCAATTAATGGGAGAAATAAATCTGCTACAGAAACAGGCTGAGACTCTACATATCACATAACTGACAGCTCTATCCATCTGTCAGTATTTCCAAAACACTGACTATGGAGCACTATGCTATGCTCCCGAGACAATGATGATTAAAAACAGATCCACTTAAACAAGAAATTGTGACAAGCGCTGTGAAAGAAAAGAGCAGAGTGCTATGAGAAATAATAACTGGGGCTCGGGAAGGAAGCTGATAATTTAAGTTAGGTAATCTGCAAGGCTTTCTGAAGATGTGATTAATATTGGTCTCTCTATCCATTCATCTGGTCACAGTCAAGAATCGGCTGAGCCCACGAAGATAAGTAGGCAATTCAATAATGATGATTTGATTCCTACTAGAAGATTTATTCATAATGGAATAGAGTGGGAAAATAACCCAGTTAGTCTAGGGGTACCTAGACTTGGCTTTAGCCAAGGGAGTTGGAAGGGAGTGGGCAGGGTCAGGTTACCCAATAAGCAAGGTAAGCATGGGCTTACTTGTGCTTACTCACTAATCTACTGTGAACAATGTGAAAAGCATGTGAATTTGTTCACTACAGGTTAGTAAGTAAGCATAAATAAGACCATGCTTATCTTGTTTACTGGGCACTCTATCCCTGTTGTTGTTCTGTGCTGTCAAGTCGACCCAACTCATAGTGACCCGTACTTGGGTTTCTGAGGCGGTATCACTACAGAAGTAGATTGCCCAATTTGAAAAGAGGCTTTGATTCTGTAGGAAAGTACTATGAGGTTAGAAGAGAGACAGATGCCAGCCATACCTAGAAGCAGAGTCTTTGAGGTGGTGAAAAAAAAAAAAAGTGAAATTATTCAGTACAGATTATTAAGTAACACAAGTAAACCTGTGTTTACTTTGCTTGCTGGGTAATCTGACACGGCCCACTGGCATAAGAATAGGGAGATACAAGTTCTAGTCCTGACCTGCCTCTAACTTTTAACTTGTGTGTCTTATGGAAGTTACTTGGAATTCAAGTTCTTCATTTTTCAGATGGTGATAATACTGTGCACCCCTCCTACCACATAGGTTTGGGTTCAAGTTAGGTAATGTATGTGAGAGCTCTTTCAGTTGGTGCCAAACAATAAGAGATCATTAAGCTACTTTGGGGGATGGTAAAAGTAGATTGCTCCAACAACCCAGGTGGGGCCAACATGCAGACATGTGAGAGAAATGCCACTGGCCCCGATCAGGGCTGGGAAAGGGAACCGGGGTACCTAGTCTTGGCTTTAGCCAAGGGAGTTGAAAGTATGGTATGTGTGTGGGGATCCCTGTCCCATCTGTTTTCCTGCCAGGAAGGGCAGATACCAGATCCTTCCATTCTCAGGGGAAGACACCAAAGGAAGAGGAGGCTTCTCTTGTCTAGAAGTCACACCTATTGGAGAAGAAAGGCAGTGGAAGAAAGGTAGGTGGGGAGAGCCTGGAGGCATGTGATAGCTGAATAGAGAGAGCAGATGCACAGAAAACTGGAGAGTTACTAAGGCAGCTGCGGTGCTGGGAAAGTACTTATAGGCACTGAGGCCACCAGGCTGCCTTGGGGCCTCAGCCCTCAGACTTTGAATGCATAGACACACACATGGGCCTTAGATCCATACATGTGCATACACATACTCATGTGTACACATGTGTGCATATACATTCACAATCCCTAATTTATTTGATCACATATGCACAAACTCAGAGACATAACAGCTAGCCAAACACACTCCTTTATAGAGGTTTGTAGACCCAGCTTTGATCCTGGTCCTCTTACTAGCAGAGTGACCTTGGGCAAGTTACCCTCTCTGATCTTTGTTGTTGTTGTTGTGGGATGCCATCAAGTCAGTTCTGACTCATGGCAACCTTATGTACAACAGAATGAAACACTGCTTGGTGCCGCACCATCCTCACAAATACTGGTATACTTGAGCCCATTGTTGTAGCCACTATGTCAGTCCATCTTATTGAGAGTATTCCTCTTTTTTCTCTCACCCTCTACTTTACCAAACATGATATTCTTCTCCAGGGATTCTCTTCTGACAAAATGATCAAAGTATGAGAGATAAAGTCTGGCCATCCTCTCTTCTAAGGAGCATTCTGGCTGTATTTCCTCCAAGACAGATTTGTTCGTTTTTCTAGTAGTCCATGGTACATTAAATATACTTTGCCAACACCAAAATTCAAATGTGTCAATTCTTCTGTGGTCTTCCCTACTCACTGTCCAGCTCTCACATGCATATAAGACTACTGAAAAAAATCATGGCTTGAGTCAGGCACATTTTAGTGTTCAAAGTAACATTTTTGTCCTTAAACACTTTAAGAGGTCTTTTGCAGCAGATTTGCCCAGTGCAATACGTTGTTTGATTTCTTAACTGCTACTTCCATGGGCTTTGATTGTGGACCCAAGTAAAAGGAAATCTTTGACAACTTCAGTCTTTTCTCCATTTATAGTGATGTTGCTCAATTGGTCCAGTTGTGAGGATTTTTGTTTTTTTGAGGTGTAATTTGTACTGAAGGCTATAGTCTTTGAGCTTCATCATACATGCTTCGAGTCCTCTGCAAGTTCAGCAAGCAAGGTTGTGTCATCTGTATATTGCAGGTTGTTACTGAGTCTTCCTCCAAACCTGATGCCACATTCTTCTTCATAATCCAGCTTCTCACATTATTTGCTCAACATACAGATCAAATAAGTATGGTGAAAGAATACAACTCTGACACATACTTTTCCTGATTTAAAATTTTGCAGTATCCCCTTGTTCTATTCTAATGACAGCCTCTTGGTCTATGTTCAGGTCTATGTTCATGTTCTTCATTTTGGAATTCCTGTTCTTTGCAGTGTTATCCCTAATCTGTTATGGGATAAAATGGGACTGATAATGCTTACACTACAATAGGAGCTCTGGTAGTGTAGGGCCTAAAGCACTTGACTGCTAACCAGAAGGCTGGCAGTTCAAACCCACCAGCCACTCCTCGGAAGGAAGATGGGGCAATCTACTTCCGTAGTGATACTGCCTTGGAAACCCAAGGAGGGTTCGCTGTGAGTTGGGTCCGGCTTGACGGCACATAACAACAACAACAACAATGTGGTTGGAGTCTAGTAGAGGATATAGGGAGAACTGCCCTGGTGACACATCCAAGCAAATCCATCCTATTTCCACAGCCCCAGCTCCACCACCTTGGGCTGTCCAACCAAAACCCACTGCCATAGCATTGATTCAGACTCATAGCAATCCCATAGGACAGAGTAAAACTTCCCCAAAGGATTTCTATGGCTATAAAATCTATGGAAGCGGACTGCCACATCTTTTGCCTATGGAGTAGCTCATGGATTGGAACCACTGACCTTCTGGTTAGCAGCCAGGTGCTTAAACACTGTGTCACTAGGGCTCCTCTTAGGCTGTCAGTGCAGCAGAAAAGCCCAGGCAGAGTTCAGAGACATCTTTGCTATCCCCTGGCTTCCCCAGCCCCAGGCATCAGTTTGCAGTGGGCTCCAGCAAGCACTTTTTCTAAGAGGCAAGCCGGCAACAGTCCTAAAATAACCCTGCGTTCTGTGGCCTGAGGGTCCTGCTCAGCACAGCATATTGTCCCAGAAGAGCAGAAGACTGAATCTGAGTCCTCCAAGCCTTAGTCTATCTTCCGGTTCTGGGGAAGGGATACCCTCCCAAAAAAGGGAAAACTGGAATATTTTTCCTCCTCAAGTTTCATTCATCTATCTGTTTATCAGTCTGTTCATCCATCCATCCAACAAACATCACATGCCTACTCTGAGCCAGCACAATTTTAAAGGCTAGAGACAGAAACAAAGATATATGAGATGTGACCCTGCCCTTTAGACATTTGTGGTCTGGGAAACAGTATTCTGAAGTGAGACAAACATAGATTTTCAGAGACAAAGGCCCCGGTTCAAATCTCAGCCCTATCATTTACTAGCTGTATGACCTTGGGACAAATCACTTGGCTTCTATTCATCCCAGTTATCTAATTTATATAATGGGACTAATAATTTCTACATTTCAAGGTTCTGGTGAGGATTAAAGATGGTAAGATCTAGTCAGCATTAGAAGCTTAAGAATGAGGTTCCATTCAAGGCCCTCTAAAAGGTCATGAGATTAGAAAATGAAGGTAGTGAGGAGAACAGCCTGTGGGGCCCAAGGGTCCTTGCTGCAGTGGATAACTGATTCATTTAACCAGATCTCTTCTGGGCTCTGGACCTTTCCACTATGGAAATAGCCCAGACTCCAGCTACGCTTTCCAGATCATGCAGGAATTCTTATATTTTTTAAAGAGGGATCGTTGGTCTCCAGGAGTTCACCAATTAGTCTAAATACCCAATGGAGTGGACTTTTTAGTGAGGGAACGTTCAAAGTTGAGAATGGTGGGACTAAGGCCATGTATAGGCAGTCAGATAAGAATAGGGAGGTGCTGGGTAGCTTTACTGGGGGAAATCAAACTCTACTCCTGGGTCACTTCCTGACCAGGTCAAATAAGATAGCTCTTCACCTACAGGAGTCTTTGAGTGCAAATGGTTAATGTGCTTGGCTGCTACCTGAAGAGTTGGAGCTTGGGTCCACCCAGAGATACCTCAGAAGGAAGGCCTTGCAATCCACTTCTAAAAACTCATTGATAACACTGTGGAGCACTGTTCTACTCTGACACACATGGAATCACCATTGGAATTGACTCAATAAGAACTGGTATTCTCCTCCAAGGTGAAGGGACGGTGACACATCCTGCTAGACCATGTGTAACTTGAGGGCAAGGCCTGTGTGTTATTCACCACTGTATCCCCGGGTCCTAGCATAAAGTCTGACACATTCATCACTAAATAAATGCTTTTAGAATGAATGAATGAATAAGGAAATCCACCATCTTGCCCAGCCTGATTCTCTCCCTCCTTTTCACCTTTGTGGAGAGGCTGAATATATTTTAGAACAGCTGCAGCTGATTCAACTCGTGGGCTTCGGTGTTCACTTTGTAATAAGCTCTATGGTCGACATTTCGTGGACCCGACGTGCAGGGCCAGGGCAGACACAGCAATGTAGCTTCCCACAGTCCCAGTTGAGCACAGGGGTAATGGCTATGAATCCTGGCTGTGGTCATGCCCTATACTCTGACAGCCCAGCGTCTGGTTTCACAGAGACATAAGGGTTAGAAAAGTGAGACTTATGCTGGATTTCTTATGATAGGGAACCTCACAGCAAATGCTGAGAAGAGCCCTAGACATTGAGTGGAGCTGCTTGGTGGAAAACTACAGACTGAGATTCTCACCTCACACCCCAGCCCTGCTGGGGAAGTCCTAAAACCCAAAGGGGAAGCACATGTAAAGGGGAATTTCCCTTTCTCTCCACAACTTCCCCTCCTTCCCCACCACCTGAAGCTGAAGAGGCATCTTCCTCTTGAAGAGGAGTCTCTGAAGGCCTTCTGGCTAGTCTGACTGAATGGCCGAGGGACAGCCATGTGCCCAGCACCATGAGGGCATGCTCAGGAACAGTGATGTGGACCCTGTTCTGGAAAAGCCTCCCTGGCACATGGTATAGGGCACACACATTGATTTAACAAATACCATCTGGTAGCTGCAAGGCTATTATAGACAAGAAACAAAGAATTACAAGATGTGACCCCTGCTCTTTACACATTTGTGGTCTGGGAAACAGTTGCTGCAATGGAACAAACATAGAATTTTGGAGCCAGAGACCCAGGTTCAAATCTCAGCCCCATCATTTACTAGCTGTATGATCTTGGGACAAATCATGTAGCTTCTCTTTGCCCCAGTTATCTCTGTGTATCTAGCTATGTGCCTTAGTGCTGAGAGGTGACCAGAACATTGTTAATTAAGCTGCCTGAGACCAGACTCTCCACCATCCCATCCTGACTTCCAAAGGACCCATCACAAACACAGTAATTCCCCCTTAAGCCCCTACAATATCCTAAGCAATTTATCATATTGTCTTTAACCCCTCACAGCAACCCTGCAAAGTGGGTATTGTTTTCTTCCTTTTGCAGGATGGGACACTGAGGCTCAGACCCTTGCCTAGCTCACATAACCAGTAAACAACAGAGGAGAGTTTCAAACTCAGGTCTGACTGCAAACCTGTGTCCTTTCTAGATTATTCCTCTTGAGATATGCTTAGGGTGCCTTCTATAGGAAAATCCCAAAGAAAAAGGTAGCAGTTGTGAAGGTCCCAGAGCCTCGCCTTGAAGCCACAGAGGGCAGGTACTTGGTGGAAAACTCCAGTGCGTGATTCACCCTCCTCCCATGCCCTC
>NW_006921627.1:5623257-5631096 GCF_000298275.1 Orycteropus afer afer
GAAGGGGCAAAGAATAAGAGGGGGGTAGATGAGGTGGGCATGTGAGTCTCTGAGCCCCTTCCCCTGACAAGGGACCATCTCAGGCCAGCTCTGGAGGGGTAACCTTGGGACAGTGCTCAATGGGGTATCTGGAGGGAGGTGGGGACCTCATGATCAGGATGGGGGTGGGGTACTGAGGCTGAGGACCTGACTTTCTGAGGCTGGATGTTGTAATCCTGGTTTACAAACTTTTGGCCTCATTCCCTCCTGTTGCTTGTGGCATTTCTCTGCCCTTTCACTTCCCAACACGCTGGTGTACATGCACACACACACAGACCGGAATTCCCGCTGGCTATCTCAGGACAACAACTCCAGTGGGATTCTGAGGTGGGAGGAAGCTGGAGGACAGTCTTCTTTTTCATGTCCCTCTTGGCATTCTCAAAGCAGATCCCCAGGGCTCTCCTTGGGACCTGATGCCTGGAGCTGAGCTGACCACAGGAGCCCTGGGACTTGGGACTGAGTAAGGTAAGCCGGAGGTGGAGGAGCTGCCTCAGGGGAGCTGAAGGAGTTGGATCTGGGAGGAAATACTTGGTAGATGTGTGTGGTTGAGGTGGGAAGCAGAGCTAGGGAAACTGAGGCCAGAGGAAAATTCTGATGTTCAGGATTCCTAGGACAAGGGGTCAGCCCAGCTCCCTCCTCACCACCCACAGCATCAGAGTTGCTCAGGGATAAAAGCCTGTGTGGCTGAAGAGTCCATAGATGAGCTGGCCACAAGGAGTGGGTTAAAGAGGGGGTGATCACCTGACTGAGAGGGAGGAGGAAGCAGGCAGTGCCCAGTGAGGTGGAAAGGAAGAGTGGACAGGAGTATCCTCAGGGCATTCCTGAAGGCCCTTGATTTGCCATTAATGATCCAGATGAGGGGCTCCTGCCTGCTGCCTGCCATGTGCAAGTGACTGGGAGCCAGTCTTCCAAGAGGAAGCTGCCCTGACTCAGGGATGGTGGGGCCTGGGCATGCCAAGAGGTCAATGAGGGAGCTGAGAGGAGATGTGGGTGGCCAACAGCTGAGCCAAGCAGCCCACGGGGTGTGAAGGACTACGGACGGGAGTTAGGTTTTGGTGCCGTGCACACAGGTATGTGTGTGCAAAGGGACGTGACGGGAAATGGCACCAGTGTTTGTGTGGGAATGGGAATTGGTATGTGGGTGTGGGCTGAACAGGGGTCGGGGCGTCCTGTCTCCCCTGTGTTCGGGGACTGGGTCAGTCCTGTCCTTGTTTGGGCAGTTAAAGAAGACTGAGGTAGGATCCCAGCAGCCATTGGGAACAGCATTTCTACACTTTTCTGCTCCTCGGCTAGACTCTGGCCAGCTCCTGCAAACAGTGTTAACTGTGAACTTCCAGTCTCTTAAGGATTCCCTCAATGGGCAACACCCAGCCCAGAGTGGGTACTGATGTCTTTGCTTCTAGAGGGCACTCATGTATGGTGAGGACCATGCCATGCCCCCATACCCTGTCCCAGCTTAGCATAGCTGGTGGGAAGTCTGGGGAGGTGATCCTAGTGGCTAAAGGTAACAAAGCTGGGGTAGACCCTTGGGCAAGAAGAGATCTCCAGAAGTCGTCTTGACTGTGGGCAATTATTCCTAGCAAATAGGCTAGGGGTAGAGGAACAAAGAGAGAGTAGAGGGAGGGTGGTAAGAGGATGGGGTTATTCTTTTGACGTTTAAAAGTAACCCCAAAAGGAGAGCTCTGTACAGCTTGTTTTTATGTCTAATGTCCTCCAGGACATTTCTTCCCTGAGTCTAACTTAAATCTCTCTTGCTGCAATTTATGGCTGTTTCCCCTTGGCTTGTCATGGCTCTGGGCCAGCTTTCTCTTGTCTCTTGCTCTTGCTTTCATTCTGCCATTCCTGTTTTTCATTCTTACTGATAAATTATGCTCCTCCCAACTAGGCTTCCCCCACCCCCCCAACATATCACATCAGTGTTAGTTCATGTTATTTTTTTTCTCTCCTCCTCCATCCCTGATACAACCTAAATCCTGGGCTCAAACTGGGTTCTGTGATTCACTTCCCTGCCTCACTCTTTTCTGATTCTCTTCCCTGAGCCTCCCTCTCTCTCCTTCACTCCTTTTCCCCACCAGATCTCACCTCCTCCAACTGTTGAGAACACCTTAGCCTTGAAATAGTTGCCTCTGGCCTGGGAACAGAAGGGCTTGTGTCTGACCACTCTCTTGGGGACCCTTGGGTTTGGGGTTTGGCCTGAAATGAGCTACCCTCTGGCTTGGCAAACAAAAGCAATAATCTCTCCCTGTACTCAATGGGGGAGTTCTGGTGGTGTAGTCCCTAAGGCATTTGACTGCCAACCAGCAGGCTGGCAGCTCAAACCCACCAGCCGCTCCTCGGAAGGAAGGTTGGGCAATCTATTTCCGTAGTGATACTGCCTGGGAAACCCAAGAAGGGGTCACTATGAGTTGGATCTGACTCGACAGCAGTGAGTTTGGTTTGGTTTTTTGGTACTCAATGGACCTCATTTTGATTCTCTCAATGCCCTTGTTAGGAGTCTTAGTGATGCAATGCTTAAAGGTCGGTGGTTCAAACCCACCAGTGGCTCTGCAGGGGACAGAGGTGTGTGTTAAACCTGGCAATCAATCTGTTCCGGTAACGACTACAGCTTTGGAAATCCTATGGGGGGCTAGTTCTACTTTGTCCTATAAGGTTGCTATGAGTCAGAATCGACTTGGTGGCCCATTGCAATAAATGCCCTCATTGAGCAGGAGTCATTCTCTATTCCAGGAAGACTTAAAGCCCAGAGAGGAGTGTGATTTGCCTAAGGTCACACAGCAAGTTAGAGATCCTGTTCCACCATTTACTGTCTTGGTAAGTGCATCCAACCCATTCAGGAGTAGCTTTACTGAGCACCTAAGTGCTATTGTTCCTTAATCTCTCTGAGCTTCATTTTCTCATTTTTATAACATGGGGCTAAAAAAAAGGATGGAATTTAATAATGTATGTAAAGATGTGTATGTTTTTAGCATATACCAATATTAACCTTTCTTATGATTATTGGCTTGATCTGGGCTAGAACTTGGGTTTCCTGTCTGGTACTTCTTTATCTATGTTCTTTAGTTCATTTATTCATTCATTCATTTATTTAATAATGATTCAGGGGCCATTCCTCAGAGTGCCTCAGCCCCCATTCTGTGGCAATGTCAACTTTTGCATTCAGGTATCATCAACTTTTCCCAGGAGGCCAAGCTCCCTGTTCTTTTAACCTATGGCTCTGGTTCTTCAAGCCCCCTGGGGTCTGGTAACTTACCCCCACCTGGAGCTCTCTTCCTTTCTTTCCTCTCTTCTCTCTTCTTCTCCCTCTGTCCAAGGCTCGAGGCCTTTGCTGCCTACTGGTAGCCTCTCTCCTCATCTTCCTTCTGGGCTGAGCTCACAGTGAAGCCTCTGAGTAGGTCCCAGTACCTGAATTTCACCCTTACACGCTTTCCATTCCTGGGATAACCTGTACCCTCTAAGTCACCTTCAAAAATTTCCATAACCTCAGATGGCTCCTGCCCACGCCTTTCTGACTGACTTGGGCTTGGGTTGTTGCCTGGACTAAAAGGACCAACAAATAAACACAGACTCTTCCTTAATAAAAAGAATCCCTTGTATTTCTCTAGAGCCTCAGAGAAGCATGGAGCACTTGGTAGACTCTGGTCACTTTGGTTCACCCAACGCCCCCCGGAGGTGAAGGGTGGTGGGACAAGTACTTCCTCCTGACAGCTCACTGGACATAAAGGCAGAGGTGGCCTCAGGGTGTGTTGTTTGTGTGTGGGTGTGTGGGTGTGGGTGGGAGGGGAGGGAAGGCAAACATGGGCTGGAGATATTTGACTGTGCACGAATTTATTCCTTGGCAGCTGACAAACAGACAATGAGGTCTGGCTCTTGAGAGGGACAGATTAAAATTTAGAGTGACTCACGTCATTTTTCTGGAAGTCCAGGGAGCTTTAGGATTGCTAAGAGTTGGGAAGGGCAGTGACTTGCCGAGATGGGCTTCCCTCCTGTGTGGGAACAACTTTGATGTGGAGATGACTACCACCCAAGTGAGACTCGCTCTGGTGACCCAGTCTGCCACCAGGACCCTCCGTCTGTTCTCAGGGCAGAGGCAGACCTCAGAGAAAAGGAACCCGGGTTTCCTCGAAGGCCCACATTTAGTCCTGGCACCAATCCCAGTCCTCATCTGGCCTTGCTCAGAGGCCCCCACCTTCTCCTTCCCTCCCAATCAGAAGCCCAGAGCTAGCTGGCTCCCATATTTACCCTGAGGAAATCGATCACTCTAGCACAGGATGAGCATGCAACTAGCCAGGGGAGGACTGTGCAGTCACCTCAGTCACACTTGTCCTTTGACCCGCTGTCACCTCTAGAAGCCTTTGATCCCTTCTGGCCCAGAGGCCAGAAGCTGGACTGGTGTCAGTCACCAGGACGCTGATGAACTGGGACAGTTGGACCAGCTGGCATGATGACTGGCTGAAAAGACAATAAGAGACTTGAAATAAAAGGCCCAAACCTGGGTTTTAATCCTAGTTCTACTCTAGGCCTGAATGAGCAAGTCATGTCATCCCTTATGCCCTGGATTTTCCCAACCACAAAATAGGAAGACCAAGATTTGTCTATTTGCTCACAGGGTCATGAGGGCAAAGTATAACTTTGGATGCAAATGCTGTTGAGAGCTTGGGAAGAAGAGCAATATTCCAACACCAACAATCCAAGTAAAGTAAGCAGGTACGGTGGGCCATGAGTTGGGGTTTGACAGCTCGTTCGTTCTCCTTCCACCAGACTTTGCCTCTCTCGTCCTCCTGCCCCACCTCCAGCTCCACGGCCTCCCAGCCCGTTGCATGGCTATGGATGGAAAAGTGGCAGCCCATGAGGATGGGGCTCCTGTGGTCTCCTGGGTCCCTGAGGAGGGAGAGAAGTTGGACCAGGAAGGCGAGGACCAGGGGAAGGATCGGGGCCAATGGACCAACAAGATGGAATTTGTGCTCTCGGTGGCCGGGGAGATCATTGGGCTGGGCAATGTCTGGAGGTTTCCCTATCTCTGCTACAAAAATGGAGGTGGTGAGTTCACTCTGAAGTAGGCATGGTGGGGAGCGCTGTGCCCTGGCAGTGAGTAGTGCCTATCTGGGCCCTCCTGCCTGGGCAGTGTAGTAAAATGCAAGGAAGACTGGAGTGGAATTAGAGGACTTAAATTTGAGTTCCAGCTCCACTACTAGCCTCAGTCTCCCTCCCTGCGTAATGGGGATGATATTTCACCAGGCTACAATGAAGATTAAATGAAGCCATGAGCAGAAAAAAGGAATCTGCATTTTTTATTTTATATATTTTTTTAATTGTGATTTGGGTAAAATTTATGGAGCAAATTCATTTTCCATTCAATAGTTTATGCATATTTTGTTTCATGACATTGATTGCAATCCCTGTAATGTAACAGCTCTCTTCCCACTTCCTCCCTCTGGTTACATTTTCCCTGTGTCCTTCTTTACTACACCTTCTTGACCTCTGAGTTACCTCCCTGTGCAAATTCTGCCCTTCTAATTTCCCATGGTTGATTTCTAAGGAGTGTACCTATCTGCTATAAATGTTTACTTTATACACTTATTTAGTTTGGCTAGATGCCATAGGAGTGAATTCAATTGTGGGCCTGAAGGGTAACTAGGAGCCATTGTCTCAGGGGTTTCACCAGTCTCTATCAGACCAGTAAGCCTGATCTTTTTTATGATCTTGAGTTTTGTTCCACATTTTTTTCCCACTCTATCCAGGATCTCCTATTTTGATCACTTTCTGAGTGGTTGACAGTGATAGACTGGTACCATCACCTTCTTCTGGTCTTTGGGTCATGTAGGTTGAGTTTCTCATGATCCACTAGTTCCTTAGACTAATTATTTCCATGCATCTTTGATTTTCTTCATTCTTCTTTGCTTCGGATGAGGAGAGACCAATTGTTGCATCCTAGATGGCAGCTTGCAAACTTTTAAGGCCCCAGTCACTACTCACCAAAATAGGATGTAGAACAATGCTTTTGTATAGTATGTTATGCCAGTTGAGCTTGATGTTCCCCATGACCATGGTGCCAAGCCTGTGAGCCCAGTGACTCACTTCCTCAGGGTGTTTGGTTGTGGCTAAGAAGTCATCATAACTTTGCCCCCTGATAGCTCTATTATATATATATATATGAACATTTTTATATCACATACAAATATGTATGTAGAAATATGATCTGCCAGACTTATATATGGTCATGGGTATATTTTTTTTGCCTACCCATACCTGATCATTTAGCCTGCCTACCTATGTATCCACTTGTAGATTAATGTTTGTTATTACTGACTGTGCAGTATTGTGTATGTAAAAGTGTTTACTTTTGTTGTTTGTACGTCTTATGCGCCTCTCCATGTCTTCCCTTTCCTTTGTATTATTGTGCTGGCCACTCACTTTTGGTATATTGAAGGAGGCTACACTTTTAATAAGCTCCTTTGTTGTTCTATGCAAATGTCAGTTGTTGACAGAATTTATTCTTTTGCTCAAGTAATATTATTGCAGGCCTATTTTGTGCCAGCCACTGTTCTAGGCATAAAACAGAACATATTCTGTGTGTGATATTCTAGTAGGGGAAAAGAGACGTTAGACCAATAAGTAAAACATGTGGTATGTTAAGTGGGGAGGAGTAGGGTGTTGAGCAGTGAAGCTGGGCAAAGGGGTAGAATTTGAGGGAAAAGGAGTTTGAAATGTGAAATAAGGTGGCAAGGAAAGTTCTCACTAAGAAATTGACGTTTGAGCACAGACCTGAAAGAGGTGAAGGAGTGAGTCTTGTGAATGGTTAACAGGGAGAACAGCATTCCAAATAGAGAGAAGAGCAAGTACAAAGGCCCTGTGGTGAAAGAGCAAGGCATGTTGAGGAACAGCAAAGAGGCAAGTATGGCTGGAGCTGGATTAGCAAAATGGAGAATAGCAGGCAATGAGATCAGAGAGGCAATGGGTCAGATCTTGTCAATACGGTGGCACAGTGGTTAAAACATTTGGTTGCTAACTAAAAGGTCAGGGGTTTGAACCCATTACCTGCTCTGCAACAGAAAGATGAAGCAGTCTGCTTCCATAAAGATTTAGAGCTTCAGAAACCCTATGAAGCAGTTCTACTCTGTCTTGTAGCGTCACTACAAGTCAGAATCAACTAGATGGCAATGAGTTTGGTTTTGGTTTATATATATGATTATATGATTTTAATTTAAAGAAACATAGTTTTATTATATTTAATCATTTGTAGTAAAAATTAGAAGGATCATGGCAGGGAATGGCCAGATTCATTCTTTTGAACAATTTTCAATGATATTTTTTATACACACAGGTTTGTGCAATCATTACCACAACCTATTTTAGAAAATTTTCATCACCCCAAAAGAAACCCTGTACCATTTAGCAGTCTCTCCCCATTCCACCCACTCCCGCAGCTCCTGGCAACCACTCCAATCTCCTTTCTGTCTCAATAGATTTGCCTGTTATGGACATTTCAAATGTCCTGTTATGGACATTTCACAATATGATTTCATATTATTTTCATTGGCCAGATTCATTTTTGCCTTTTGAAAGTATCTCTGTTCTTCATGTGGAGATGATATATGTGTATTATAAATATTATAAACATCCCAAAAATGTAAAAAAGAAGAAAAACTCCTATCTAGAGATAATCATTATTTAGAAAAATCCTACTAAGCACTATTTATATATATTTTGAGAAATATATATAAGGAGCTCTGGTAGCGTAGTGCCTAAGGCACTTGACTGCTAACCAGAAGGCTGGCAGTTCAAACCCACCAGCCACTCCTC
>NW_006921627.1:5631196-5634494 GCF_000298275.1 Orycteropus afer afer
TGGCAGTTCAAACCCACCAGCCACTCCTCAGAAGGAAGGTTGGACAATCCTACTTCCATAGTGATACTGCCTCAGAAACCCAAGGAAGGGTCACTATGAGTCAGGGCTGACTCGACGGCAAATAACAACAACAACAACATGTGTTTTGCTATGTGTTCTAAAATTTATAGTTATTCTTTCAAATATCTTGAACTGACCACTGCAAAGAGTTAGAAATGGAGTTCCTGGGGTAAGGATGTGGAGCTGAGACTGGGAGTGGAGGAATGACACTGGGTCAGGGGTTAGCATGGCAGGAAGGAGTGGTAGAATAAGGGCTCTTTGTCCTGGGTCACAATTTCATGGACACATAGAATGTTAGAGCTGAAGCTAAAGGTTACCTAGTCTGATCCTTCCTTTCATAGAGGAGGACACCGAGGCTAAGAGAGGTCAGTGACTTGGCCAAGACCACAGAGCTAGTTAGAAAGAGGTTCCCTGGCTGCCACATGGCCCCATGCATCTCTCCCTCCCATTTGAAAAGGAGCTGGAGCAGGGTGATGGCCCAGGAGACAGAGTTCCAGATTCCAGTGTCCACCATACTTCTGTGCTGTTTGATGGCTTTGGCTATGGCTTTAGCTATGTCTGTGCTATCTCTATTGGGGTGAGACAAACACCTATGATGAAGTAGGATGAACACAGGGCTGAGGCTAGTCATCTGAGAAATGGCAGTGGCAGAGCCAGTGTCATTCCACCTTATCACATAGGGTCTGTGCTCATTTCTCTCTGTGTGTCTGCCTCTGTCACTTGTGTTCTCATTTTAGCGCTATCCCAACCTAACTACTGTTTCTCATCTTTAACATGGGGGTGTGGAGAGGGGACTAAACAAGGTTAGGCATTCCACTCTGGGGTCACTGGTCTCTGGGGGTCTAGAAAGGTAGTTATGAAGGTCCAGGAGTTGGTTTCATTATTTCAAACAATCTCACAATGATAATGATTAAAATGGGAAAGTTGGAAACAAAGAAGAGGATCAAAAAACCCCAAACTCACTGCTTTTGAATCTTTTCCAACTCATAGTGACCCCTCCTTGGGTTTTCAAGGTGGTATCTCTATGGAAGTAGATTGCCCAATCTTCCTTCTGAGAAGTGGCTGGTGGGTGTGAACCACCAGCCTTCTGGTTAGTAGTCAAATGCCTTAGGCACTGCACCACCAGAGCTCCTACAAGAAGAAGGATCAATAGTTGAAAAATATGGCCTTGGTGATAGGAATGATGCTGGAAATCACATGACAGAATTTTGCAAGACCAATGACTTATTCATTGCAAATACTTTTTTTCAACAAAATGGCAACTATCCATTTGGCTCTCACTGGATGGAATACACAGGAATCAAATCAACTGTGGAGAGAGACAATGGAGAAGCTCACTATTACAGTTAGAACAAGGCCAGGAGCCAACTGGGTTGTATCAGTCAGAACAAGGCTAGAGACCATCAATTGCTCATCTGCAAGTTCAATTTGAAGCTAAAGAAAATTGAAGTAAGCCTCCGAGAGCCAAAGTATGACCTTGAGTATATACCACCTGAATTTAGAGACCATCTCAAGCATAGATTTGATACATTGAACACTAATGACTGAAGACCAGATGAGTTGTGGGATGACATCAAGGACACCATAAATGAAAAAAGCAAAAGATCATTAAAAAGGAAGAAAGAGAAGACCAAAATGAATGTCAGAAGATAACCTGAAACTTGCTTTTGAATGTAGAGTAGCTAAAGTGAATGGAAGAAATGATTATGTAAAAGAGTTGAACAGAAGATTTCAAAGGACAGCTAGAGAAGACAAAGTAAAGTGTTATAATCTGCAAAGACCTGGAATTAGAAAGCAAAAAGGGAAGAACACATTCATCTTTTCTCAAGCTGAAAGAACTGGAGAAAAACTTCAAGCCCCTAGTTGCAATATTTAAGAGTTCTATGGGTAAAATATTGAACAACACAGGAAGCATCAAAAGAAGATAGAAGGAATACACAGAGTCTCTGTACCAAAAGGAATTAGTCATTGTTCAACCATTTCAGGAGGTAGCATATGATCAAGAACTGATGGAGAAGGAAGAAGTATAAGCTGCACAGAAAGCACTGATGAAAAACAATGCTCCAGAAATTGACAGAATACCAATTGAGATGTTTCAACAAACAGATGCAATACTGGAAATGGTCACTCATCTATGAAAGAAATTTGGAAGACAGCTACCTCTCCAACGGACTGGAAAAGATCCATGTTTTTGCCCATTCCAAATAAAGGTGACCCAACAGAATGCAGAAATTATTGAATAATATCATTAATATCACATGCAAATGAAGTTTTTCTGAAGGTTTGCAGCAGCACATAAACAGGAACTGCCAGAAGTACAACCCAGATTCAGAAGAGGATGTGGTATGAGGAATATCATTGGTGATGTCAGATGGATCATGGCTGAAAGCAGAGAATAACAGAAAGATGTTTATCTGTGTTTTATTGACTGCACAAAAGCATTCAGCTGTGTATATCATAATAAATTATGAATAACATCGTGAAGAATGGCAATTCCAGACACTTAATTGTGCTCATGAAGAACCTGCACATAGACAAAGAGGCAGTGGATACTGCATGGTTAAAATTAGGAAAAGTGTGTGTCAGTGTTGTATCCTTTCACCATACTTATTCGATCTATGTGCTGAGCCAATAATCTGAGAAGCTGGTCTACATGAAGAAGACCATGGTATCAGGACAAGAAAAAGATTCATTAACAGTTTGTGATATGCAGATGACACAACTTGCTTGCTGAAAGTGAAGAGGACTTGAAGCACTTACTGATGAAGATCAAAGACTACAGCCTTTGGTATGGATTACACCTCAACATAAGGAAAATCAAAATTCTTACAACTGGACCAATAAGCAACATCATGATATATGGAGAAAAGATTGAAGTTGTCAAGGATTTCATTTTACTTGGATCCACAATCAACACCCATGCGAGAAGCAGTCAAGAAATCATATGAGGTATTCTTCTGGTAAGATGGAGGAATAGGCAGACAAGCCATGCAGACCCTCCTCAACAAAGAAAAGATAAACCAATTGACAGAGATACAGAACATAATCCTGAGCCCTGAACTTTGAAAGAGAGCATGCAGAAGTGGATGAGACACCAACTATTGGAAAAACCTGAACAAAAATGTTGTTGTTGTTATGTGTCGTCGAGTCGGCCCCGACTCATAGCGACCCCTCCTTGGGTTTCCAAGGCAGTATCACTACGGAAGTAGGATTGCCCAACCTTCCTTCCGAGGAGTGG
>NW_006921627.1:5636294-5732541 GCF_000298275.1 Orycteropus afer afer
TGATAATTAACGCTATGCAGCACTAAAGAATAATGCAGAGTCTGCAAAACACTGCATCATATGGATGAACTTGGAGGACATTATGCTGAGTGAAATAAGTCAATCACAGAAGGACAATATAATACTAGTTCATTGCTGTAGAGGGTCAAGGAAAGGTTTATATATGGAGGGAGACTTTCTTTGTTGGTTACCAGGGGTAGGAGGGGAGAGGAGGGAACACTGCAAAAAAATAAATAAATAAATGAAAATGCATTGACCCATGTCACTTTAGTTTTGTGTATTTCACTGTACGTAAATTATATTTCAATAAAATGCATTAAAAAATCATATGAGGTATTGCATTGGGAAAATCTGCTGCAAAAGCCCTTTTTAAAGTATTTAAAAATAAAGATGTCACTTTGAGGACCAAGGTGAGCCTGCCCCAAGCCATGGTGTTTTCAATCACCTCATATGCATATGAAAGCTGGACAATAAATAAGGAAGACCCAAGAAGAAATGATGCATTTGAATTATGGTGTTAGCAAAGAATTTTAGATATTCCATGGACTGGCAGAAGAATGAACAAATCTGTCTTGGAAGAAGTACAGCCAGAATGCTCCTTAGAAGTAAGGACAGTGTTACTTAGTCTCCCATATTTCTGACATGCTATCAGGAGCTCTGGTAGCATAGTGGCTAAAGTACTTGACTGCTAACCAGAAGGCTGGCAGTTCAAACCCACCAGCCACTCCTCGGAAGGAAGGTTGGGCAATCCTACTTCCGTAGTGATACTGCCTTGGAAACCCAAGGAGGGGTTGCTATGAGTCGGGGCCGACTCGGCGGCACATAACAACAACAACAACATCAGGAGGTACCAGCCCCTGCAGAAGGGTATCATGCTTGGTTAAGTAGAGGCTCAGTGAAGAAGAGGAAGACCCTCAATGAGATGGATCGACACAGTGGTTACAACAATGGGCTGAAACATGGCAACAATTTTGAGGATGGCACAGGTCTGGGAAGCATTTCATTCTGCTTTACATAAAGTCGTTATGAGTCAGAATCAACTTGACAGCACCTAACAATGACATTAATGAGCCTATGTGGAAATTCAACTTCACAGACTACTAAAATGTTAATTTTGCTTTAGGATGGAATTGTACCACTCATACTGCCCATAAGCCTTGATTGTCACTTTAATGTGTTTTTTATTAATAAATGCAGAAAAATGAATTATTGGTTAATCAACACAGTTCTGTAGAAAAAAATCTTACAAAAGAAAACAAAAATAATAGTATGGTTTTTGGTTATAGAAAATAAAGAACCACTAAATTAGATCATTCTTAAGAAATAATTAATCCCAAAAGAGAATTGTAGTAGTTAAGGTTGTGTCTAAATTTGGCTGTTGTTGTTTGTTGTTATGTGCCATCGAATCAGACCTGACTCATAGCGACCCCTCCTTGGGTTGCCAAGGCAGTATCAATACGGAAGTAGATTATCTTCCTTCCGAGGAGTGGCTGGTGGGTTTGAACCACCAGCCTCCTGGTTAGCAATCAAGTGTCTTAGGCACTATGCTACCAGAGCTCCTAAACTTGGCTGGGCCGTGGTTTTGAGTGGCTGGGCAGCTGGATGTAGTTATTTCCTATAATGAGAATGTAATCACCTCCAAGGTGGAGTCTGCTGTAAGTAGCTAAGTAGTTGAAGGGGAGTTACATTCTGGGTGTAACCTGCTTCCAGGATATATAAAGAGAAGGTTTGGGAGAGGTCTCTAGCTTTTTGGCATATTTTGGATCCTGTGTTTGGCCAAGTCTTCATCTCTTCATCTCCAGTTCCTGAACTTGAACCAGTAGCCTGCCATGTTACCTGCTGATTTTGGGATTGTGCCATTTTACCTGCCAATCTTTGGTTTGTCAGCCTCAGCAGCCAGCAGCTGCCTGAGTTAGGAGATGCATCCAACTCCAGTGGTCCTGGAACAAGAAGCAGAGCTGAAGCCCAAGGTCAAGGGGCCTTCACCCAGCCCCTAGAGCTAGCACTCTGAATTCAGACTTCTACCCTTCTACCCTCCTGAACTGTAAGAGAATAAATTCCTGCTTGTTAAAGCCATCAACTTGTGGTATTTCTGTTATAGCAGCACCAGAGAACCAAGACAAGGATTTTATAAAATTGGAAGAAATGCTGCTTGTCCAGATTATCAGTGGTTCGGAGGGTACACTTGACAGAGATACTAAGGAATAACTTAGAGCAGAGAGAGGGAGATTTTAAACTAACCACAGCTCCCAAGTCAGCCTGTCTTCAAAGCTCTCTGTGGGACATCACCAGGCTGCTTGTGCCCATAGCCTGGATAGACATCAAGGGAATTATGAGACAGAGTAACCTCCCAAAGCCAGGGCTCTGATAAGTTGTTTTGAGGAGAGGGTGTTTGCACATCAGTATGCTAAAAATCCAGGGAGAAAGCTAAGGACAGAGGATGCCCCTATACTAGACCAGAGCCAACCTCCCCAAAAGCCTAGGTCTAGCTCCAGTCCTCCCGAGTTACCCATCTTCTGTCCACAGTCCAAGGACAGAACCAAAGCCACATCCTTCATCAAAGGGAAGGGGCTCCACACAGCTGGTGGAAAGGATCTCTATGGTCCAGGTGTTCCCACAGATTTCCTGTAAAGTGTCCTCTGGGGGAGCCCAGCCTTGTCCCCTTCTCCTGGACACAACTCTCAACCTAGCCCCTGCAGCCATTCAAGCAACTTAACCTGGGTCAGTGGTGTTGCTAATGTTGTGTTTATTAATGCTCTAGTATTACCCAGGCTATAAAGACAAAGTCAGAGTTTAAAAAAAGGACTTTCAGGACTCAGTGTCAAGTTACTGACTTGCTGTGGCTCCCTAGGGCCCAGAAGACCCACAGATCTTTCACTGGTGATTGGGAGTGCAAATTGGTATAAGAGTTTTGGAGGACAATTTGGAAATGGATGTCAATGACCTTAAAAAATATACATACTCTTTGGAGAGTAATTTCTCTCCTGGAAATTTATGCTAAGAACCAAATTAGACAAGTGTACAAGGATGTGGACAATGATCTTCATCATGGCAATGTTTTTTAACAAAACAACTGAAAGTCCAATGATAAGGTACGGATGAAAGAAATCAGGATAAATACATATAGTGGAATACTATGCAGAATTAAAATGATATAAACCAAAACCAAACCAAACCCACTGCCATCGAGTCAATTCCGACTCATAGTGACAGTATAGGACAAAGTAGAACTGTACCATAAGGTTTCCAAGTCTATAAATCTTTATGAAAGCAGACTGCTTCATCTTTTTCCTGTGGAGTAGCTGGTGGGTTCAAACCACTGACCTTTTGGTTAGCAACCAAATGCCCTAACCACCGCACCACCAGAGCTCCTTAAAATAACATAAATATATATTTATTGATAGGAGCTCTAGTAGCATAGTGGCTAAAGCACTTGACTGCTAACCAGAAGGCTGGCGGTTCAAACCCACCAGCCACTCCTCGGAAGGAAGGTTGGGCAGTCCTACTTCTGTAGTGATACTGCCTCGGAAACCCAAGGAGGGGTCGCTATGAGTTGGGGCCGACTCAACAGCACATAACAACAACAACAACAAATTGATAGGAAGAGTTAAATGATGTAAATTGAAAAAAAAAAAAAAACAGTTATGAAATAATGTATAGTAGGGTCTTGGTTTTGTAAAAAAGAAACGTGTGTGTGTGTGTGTGTGTGTGTGTATAAAAAATCTGGAAGGATATACAGTGTTTTTCCTTTCTTTCCCTTTGTACCTTCTATGTTCTGTATAAAATACTATGGATTACTTGAGGGGAATTATATCAAGTGCACAGACTCAGGTTCAGACCATCTGAGTTTGTGCCTCAGTTTCCTCATCTGCACTTCAGTTTTCACATTTTAAACTAGTCTCAGTTTTTATATGTAAAATGGGGATGATAATTGTACCTACCCCATGGGAGATTTTGTAAGGATTTTGACTTTGGAAAGCATTTAACAGAGTGCCTGATGCCCAGTAAACACTAAGCAAACATTATTTTTTTATTTTTGTTTTTATTGTGGTTTGGGTGAAAATTTACAGAGCAAATTCACTTTCCATACAGCAGTTCACATATACTTTGTCTCATGACATTGACCCAAGCAAACATTATTAGTGAATAATAAATAATAATCCATCCACTCCATAAATAAACTTCGGAGGTGAGGTCCATGTTGTAGTGACACCTGAAGGGGGCATCCAGGCTTAGGGTTGTCTTCAAATTCCATTTTCATGTAGTTTACTAAATGTCTCTTCTTCTGTTTTCCGGTTGGGGCCCAGAGGTCAATGTCTAATTGCATGGCTATCTGAAACCCCAGCTCCCAAGAATCTGCCTTGAACAAAGGGAATGGTCTTATTTCCTGGTACCCCAATTTGGAACAGAGCCTGGTAGAGGGAGAAAGCCCTCTGAAAGTTAAAAAACAACAAACCAGTTGCTGTTGAGTCAACTCTAACTCATGGTGACTCTAGGTGTATCAGAGTAGAACCGTGCTCCACAGGGTTTTCAGTGGCTGATTTTTTGGAAGTAGACCATTAGGTCTTTCTTCCATGGTGCTCTGGGTGGACTCAAATGTCCATCGTTTCATTAGCAGCTGTGCTGACCATTTGAGCCACCCAGGGACTCTCTCTGAAAATTATTATAGGAAAAGTAATTTTTCCAAGGAGGTTTTGTTTTTCTCTAAAATGTACCAAACATAGTAATTTAATAAGCCTATCAAATAATACATAACACATGTTTTTGTTCCAAAAATAATAAATTAACTAGATTTATAAAGCACACATAGGAAATAAATAGTGCACATATCAAGATTTTCACCTGAATTTTCATTCATTTCCCTTCAAAGGTCCTTCCCATCCTGAGTAGGGTTCAGAACCGGAAACTTTTCACCTGTACCTGTCTTATGTCCCTGACAGCTCGCAGATAGGAGGAAGGCTGACACAGGCCTTTGGGAGGTGTGAGGAAGGAGATTAAAGATGGCAGGCGCTGGAGGACAGGTCTCTGGGAGAGGGGCCCAGGGCCAAAAGGGGAGAGTCGGAGGAAGAGATGGGGTGTGGCTCAGCCCCTGCCTCTTCTGTCTTCCACAGGAGCCTTCTTTATCCCCTATTTCATTTTCTTCTTCTCCTGCGGCATCCCAGTGTTCTTCTTGGAGGTGGCACTGGGCCAGTACACCAGCCAAGGGAGTGTCACAGCCTGGAGGAAGATCTGCCCCCTCTTCCAAGGTGAGTATTTTTCCTCTCCCTCCTTTCCTAGGTCTTCCCTGCATCCATGGGACTATCACCTAACCTACATCCCTCCATTGTCCCTCATCCTCCCTATACAGCCTTGGCCTCATCCATTCATCCACATTCATCCTGTACAAGGGTGTGTGCGGGGTGGTATAAAGATGTACAATTAGGACAGATCCAGGTTGTATGGGACCCAAAGCTTATAAAACTCTTTCAGAAAAACAATACAAAATTACAAATACAAAATTAGGTGCCAAGCCTTGGAAGGAGTGCCTTCGAGTGAGGAGTCCTGAAGCTTACTCTTTCTCAGCCTCATGGAAAATCTACTCGAAGGTGATGACAGTGTCCCAGGTTGTTGTTGTTAAGTGCCATTGACTCATTTCCAACTCATAGTGACCCCATGTACAACAGAACAAAACACTGCCCGGTCCCATGCCATCCTCACAGTCCTTGCTATGCTTGTGCCCATTGTTGCACTCACTGTTCAATCCATCTCATTCAAGGTCTTCCCCTTTTTCTCTGACCTTCTACTTTACCAAGAATGATATCCTTCTCCAGGTACTAGTTCCTTGTGACAACGTGACCAAGGTAAGCAAGACACTTCTTCCAGGATAGATTTGTTCGTTCTTCTGACAGCCCATGGTATTTTCAGTATTCTTTGCCAAACCACAATTCAAAGGCATCAGCTCTTCTTTGGTCTTCCTTGTTCATTGTCTAGCTTTCACATGCATATGGATTAAAAATACCATGGCTTGGGTCAGGTGCACCTTAGTCTTCAAAGTGATATTTTTGCTCTTCAACACTTTAAAGAGATCTTTTGCAGCAGACTTGCCCAATGCAATATGATGTCTGATTTCTTTTTTTTTTTTTTAAATTTTTATTATGATTTGGGTGAAAGTTTACAGAGCCAATTCATTTTCCATACAGTAAGTTACATATTCTTTGTTTTGTGACATTGACTGCAGTTTCTCACAATGCAACAACTCTCTTCCCACTTCCTCCCCATAGTTACCTCTTCCCTGTGTCCTTCTCTCCCGAGCACTTCTGCTGCCTGAGCTGTCTCTCTGTGCATACACAGCCCTTCCATTCTCCCATGATTGATCTCTCCAAAGAGTATATCTACCTCAGGTAAATGTTCAGCTCATCTGCCTGTCCTGTCCTGGAAGCCACAGGAGTGGGTTCAGTTCCTGACCTGAGGGGTAGCTAGAGGCTATTGCCTCAGGGGTTCTATCAGGCTCTATCAGACCAGCAAAACTGGTCTCTCTTTTTTTTTGTTTTTAATGATTTTGGGTTTTGTTCCACATTGTTCTCCCACTCTATCCAGGATCTCCTACATAGATCTCCCTCCAAGTGGTTGACAGTGATAGCTAGGCACCATGCAGTTCTTCTGGTCTCATAGTCATATAAGCAGAGGATCGTATGGTATACCAGTCCCTTGGACTAATTGTTTTCTTTGGTTTTCTTCATTCTTCTTTGCGCTAGATGAGGAGAGATCATCGTTGCATCTAGATGGCTGCTTGCAAGCTTTGAGATCCCAGTTGCTTCTTGCCAAAATAAGATGTGGAACAATGTTTTTGTGTAGTATGTTATGCCAGTTGAGCTTGATGTCTGCTGTGACTACGGTCCCAAGCCCACCGGTTCAACTACTTGGTCCCTCTGGGTAGCTGGCTGTGGCCAAGAAGTAACTACAACTTTGTCCCTTGTCAGCTCTAGTATATACCTGGAAATTCTTACAGAACATAAAAACACACTTGTAGAAACATTGTCTGCCAACCCTATACATGGTCATGGGCACGCTCCCCGCTGCACAGACATACCTAATCGTTCAGCCTGTCCACCCATCTATCCATCCATATATCAATGTTTGCCTTCACGGACGACGTAGAACTGTATGTGCAAAAGGGTTCATCTTTGTTGTCTGACCTGCAATGCACCTTTCCGTGTCTTCCTCTTCCTTAATGCCATTGTGTTGATCACTCTCATTTGGTACATTGCCCTTCCTTTCACCCAAATCAATACTTGTCTCTACCTATTTAGCACTGTTCCCTCCCCTCCCCTCCCACCCCTGGTAACCAACAAAGAAAATTTCCTTCCATATATAAACCTCTCCTTGACTTTTTACAGTAGTGGACTATTGTCAATACTGTAATTGACTTATTTCACTCAGCATAATGTCCTCCAAGTTCATCCATGTTATGTGGTGTTTTGCAGATTCTACATTATTCTTTAGGGTTGCACAGTATTCCATCATGTGTGTGTACCATAGTTTGGTTAACCATTCTTCTTTTGATGGACACCTAAGTTGTTTCCATCTTTTTGCTATTGTAAATAGGGCTGTGATGAACATGGTGTACATATATCTGTTCTTGTTCTGGCTCTCACTTCTTTAGGCCACATACCTAATAATGAAATGGCTGGGTCAAATGGTATTTCTAATTCCAACTTTTTAAGGAATTGCCATACTGCTTTCCAGAGTGGTTGTATCATTTGACAGTCCCACCAGCAATGCATGAGAGTCCCAATCTCTTCACATCCTAGCCAGCATTTGTTATTGTTGAATTTTGCTACTAGTGCTGCGAGAAGATGGTATCTCATTGTTGTTTTGATTTGCATCTGTCTAATGACTGATGGTCATGAACATTTCTTCATGTTGCCACCTGAATATCCTCTTTGGTGAAGTGTCTATTCATGTCTTCTGCCCATTTTTTAATTGGATTATTTTCTCTTTTTGTTGAGGTGCTAAAGTTTTCTATAAATTTTAGAGATAAGTCCCTTGTCAGATATGTTGTTGCCAAATATTTTATTGCCAATCTGTAGGTTTTCTTTTCACTCTTTTGGAGAAGTCTTGGAAGAATATAAAAATTTAATTTTGAGAAGGTCCCATTCACCTAGTTTATCTTCTGCTGTTTGTTCATTTTGGATTATGCTGGGTGGTCTATTTATGCCATATATCAGGGCCCCTAAATTTGCCCCTAGTTTTTCCTTGAGGAACTTTATAGTTTTAGGTTTCACATTTAAGTCTTTGATCCATCTGGAGTTAGTTTTTGTGTATGGTGTGAGGTACAGATCTTGTTTCATTTTTCTGCAAATGGATATCCGGTTTGCCAGCACCATTTGTTAAACAGGCAATTTCTTCTCCATTTACTGTATTTCGGCCCTTTGATATAAGCCCTAACATCAGCTGACCATAGGTCGACGGATCTATTTCTGGGTTCTCAATTGTATTTCATTGGTCCATGTGTCTGTTGTACAAATACTAGGCAGTTTTGACTACTGTGGCTGGATGGTAGGTTCTGAGATCCAGGAGTGTGAGACCTCCTACTTTGTTCTTCTTCTTCAATAGTGCTTTGCTTATCTGAGGTCTTGCCATATAAAGTTAGTGACTGTTTTTTCCATATCCTTAAAGAAAGTTAATGGGATCTGGATTGGGATTTCATTGAATGTATAGATTGCTTTGTGTAGAACTGACATTTTCACAATGTTCAATTGCTAAAGGGGCAAGGAGGCCACATCTCCTGACTTCCTAACCCCACAAGAGGAAGACAGAATGACCATCAGTAGCCCAAGGCCTATTCCTGCGAGGCCAGACATACCGCCTCCCTCCAGCCCTTTCACCAACCCTGACACCAACCGTTCCTCCCATAGCACTTACCACCTTTCTTCTGGGTTCGATAATTCACTGCTGTGGCCACACAGAACTCACAGATTATGGGGTTTATTAGGGAAGCACCAGGCTACAAATTCAAGTTCAGGAAAAACGCTCAGTCTCTCTCCCAGTCTGCTGTCTCTCAGCCAACAGTTTCTCACAGTCTCTCTCCCAGCAGTGCGTGTCCCTCGGTGTCTTTCTCAGCAATGCGTGTCTCTTGCATCTCTTTTCCCAGCAGCGCGTGTCTCTCAGGAGCGCGTCCTTCCTCAGCCAGCAGTCAGAGAGAGACCTCTGCCTCTAGGAGACCTTCTTTTGAACCTGGCAGAGTGGCGAAACTAACCAATCATAACATTAGAATTCTAAGCACCTGAGAGGGAGTGAACTTCCCAGAACATTGCTGTGCCATGTCCAACAGAAATACCCCAGGTGGATAACTTTTACAATCAGGAGCTCCTCAGTTGCTCACAGCAAATTTCACCATGGAGTTTACAAAGACTTATGGGTAGAAAAGCCACACTAAGAAATTTACTGCAATCTTCCTATCCACGAGCATGGGATGTTCTTCCATTTATGTAGATCTCTTATGGTTTCTTGAAGTAGTCTTTTGTAGTTTTCTTTATACAGATCTTTTGTGTCCCTGGTAAGCTTTATTCCCCAGTATTTTATTTTTTTGGTAGCTATTGTAATTTATATCGATTTCCTTTTCAACAATCTCTTTGCTGGTGTAGAGGAATCCAACTGATTTTTGGATGTTGATCTTGTATTCTGCCATAATGCTAAATCTCTCAATTAGTTCCAGTAGATATTTTACTAAGTCTCTTGGGTTTTCTAGGTATAGGATCATATCAGCAAATAGGGATAGTTTGAGTTCTTCCTTACCAATCTAGATGCCTTTGATTTTCCTTTCTTGCCTTATTGCTCTGGCTAGGACTTCCAATATAATGTTGAATAGAAGTGATGATAGAGGGCATCTTTGTCTGGTTCCTGTTTACAAGGGGAATGGTTTCAGTCTCTCTCTACTGAGAGTATGTTGGCTGTTGATTTTGCATATATGCCCTTTATTATGTTGAGGAATGTTCCTTCTGACATCTGATTTCTTAACTGTTGCTTCCCTGGGTGTTGACTGTGTATCCAAGTAAAATGAAATCTTTGACAACTTCAGTCTTTTCTCCATTTATCATGATGTTACTTATTGGTCCTGTTGTGAGGACTTTTGTTTTCTTCATGTTGAGGTGTAATTCATACTGATTACACCTCAGTAATCCCAGAGGAGTCTCCAAAGTTTATAATAGTAATGATGATGATGATGATGATTGACATCTATGGAGTCCACACTATGTCTTAGGGCTTATGATAAGCACTTTACATGTATTTTCTCATCTAACCAGGGGCAGATCACCCAATAAGTCATTTAACCATGGCCTTATTTGTGCTTACTTACTAATCTGTAGTGAAGTTTCTTATGTTTTTCACCGCAGAAAAGATGAAACTGTTCACTGCAGATTAGTAAGTAAGCTCAAGTAAGCCTGTGCTTACCTTGTTCCTGGCAGGGATTTAAATTTGAAAGGAGCCTTGATTCTGTAGGAAGGTGCTGTGGAGTTGGGAGAGAGACAGATGATAGTCATACCTAGAAGCAGAATCTGATGCGCTGAAAAAAATGTGAAATTGTTCACTACAGATTAGTAACTAAGCACAAGTAATCTGTGCTTGCCTTGCTTGTTGAGTAATTCATCCATGTGATCTAAGCTTCAATAATCCTATTAATTTCATTTCATAGATAAGGAAAATGAGGTCATTTACCTAAGGATTTGAACCCGATCTATCTGAGCTTAAAGCCCATGCTCCTGTGACTATATTACAGATGGCTCCTGCCTCTCTCTTTATGGGTCTGTTGTCAATAATCAGAGCAGCTTGGGGTATCCTTCCCCCACCCACCCCTTTTGTTGGTTGCACCAGTTTTCTAGGGGTTAATGGGAAACCTAAGGGGTCTCCTTGCCCCAGAGAGGTTCCTTGCAGATTTGAAATGGAGAAAGGGCTCTTTCCTCATGCCAGTCCCTGAGAAGCCCCAAGGACTAGGCCCTCCAAGGTTCCCCCAGACAGGGAGCCCAACTGTGTGGGCTGAATAGAGGTGGGCGTGGTAGGGGCAACATTAGCTCCAGCACGGGTTGGGAACATAACCACTGACTGAGGACAGGAGGCCAGTGTTGATGCTTGGAGCCCTGGAGCTCAGCTGACCTCTTGGGGCATCCATGGGACCCCTGCAGAGGCAGTAGTGAGGCACTGGGCAGGCTGATGCATGAGCCACCCATGTTTATAGTCAGAGTTCTGGGTCCTCTGGGAGTGCTGCAGCCTCAGCCAAAGCAATTTCTCTGTGTTCTGCTCTGGACCTCAGCAGTAGCCTAATGTCCCATCCAACTGGGCCCAATCCTCAGGTCCAAGCAAGCGGTGGGCAGGTACACGAGCAGACACTGTCCTCTGAGCCACATGCATTACCTGATGTGGGTGCCATGAACAGGGTGAGCAAATGGGCATTTGATAGGCATCTAGGGAGAAGCTGGGGAGTTGGAAGAGGATCGCTGCATCTTTTCACCTTTTCCAAGTTGCAGAGCCCTCAAAAGCCTGGGATTTCAGAAAGAGGTTCCCTCAGAGTATGTGCACCCATGTTGGCGGGATGTTCCAAACTACTTACTACCAGCTCTCCACCTGCCTAACTACCCCACCCCACTTCCACCCTCCCAGTAAGCCTACACAGGCACCCCACCCACACACAAAACAAACACAACACATCCCTGTGGGCACCTACAGCCTCCCTCCCCAACTTACCCACACCCACAGTCTTCTCTACTCTCCAAAACAGAGTATAGTGGTAGGTGGTAGGGGTGATAGTAGGTTTCAGGGTTGGGGGGACTTCCCTCATTCCTCAGCCATAATCACCGGAAATGCTCACCTTGGGCCCTACCCCCACCTCCTAACAGGTCCTGCGTGTTTACAGGGCTGACACCCCCCACTTCTTGCCTCTGTACCGCCTGCTTTTCGCTTCCTACCCCACCCTTTTTGGTCAGGAACACAGCCAGTTCCTGACAGCTGGCAGAGTGGGTGCTCCTTTGTGTTTGCTTGTGTTTGTGAGTGTACCCTAAATATCCCGCCTGGCCTGGCCACCGGCTTGCTCTTTGGGGACCTTCCTCTCCATCCCAGCCCCAACCACTTCCCCCTTGCAAGGAGTAACCCAGAGGCTGCTCTGCCATCCCGTCAACTATAGCCTGCCCTCCCTCATGGCAGATTCTTGAAGGCTCTCATCCCACGATGACCAGGACCCCGAGCAGAGACCCGAACCAAGGAAAACTCTTCTTTTCTCCAGTCGAGTAGTGTGGATTTGTCAAGTCCATTAGAAAAGATGATCAGGGTGGGCTCACCCTGCCAATGGGTTGTTTTGTTTACAGTCAGCATTGATTTTCAACAAGTCCTCGGGCTGACTGGTTGTTCTGGAGCTGTCCTTCAGTAAATGGTTATTAGTTTCGACTTCACAGGACAGAGAGAGGAAAACACTTGGCCTTTGTGCTGCTGAACTCAATCAGAATAAACAGGGCAGGAGGGGAGGGTCGGCTGGGCTGGTTCTAACCTGAGGAGCCTTGCCCTCAACTCCTCACAGTCTTGCTTTGACACCACAGGGCTAACAACCGACCCAGCAACATGCTACTTTTAAAATAACTGCAGAAAAAATTCCACTTTTATGGAACATTGGCAGAGGTGGGAGGGGGAGCCTTACTCCTCTTCTTGTTCCTGTGCACAGCTAACCCTGAGGCCTCATGATAAGTGTTAAAATAACCAAAAAACCAAACTCACTGCCGTGGAGTTGAAGTCAAACCCGACTCATAGCAACCCCTCCTTGGGTTTCTGAGACAGTATCTCTATGAAAGTAGATTACCCAACCTTCCTTCCAAGGAGTGGCTGGTAGGTTTGAACCTCCAGCCTTCTGGTTAGCAGTCAAATGCCTTAGCCACTATGTTACCAGAGCTCCTAGTGTTAATTTTGTACCACTGTTGACACTCTTGCTCCTTGTTCCCTGGAGTGATGGCATTTGATGCTGAATCAGGCTCCATATTTCTTGCTGGCAGGAACCATATCTCTCCTTGTTGGTTTCTTCTTGATTTTTGCTGTTATTCTACTGATTCCTACAATTTACCCCTGCTTACTTCTTTATCCTTTCTGTTCCTTTTTATTATACAAGGAATGCATAATTGTAATGGAAAAACTAGAAAATACAGATAGGCAAAAAGAAAATAATAACTTTAAAAATCAATCGAAATCCCATCACTTAGAGAACCACTGTTAACTTTCTGCTGAATAGTATCCTCCCAGAGTTTTTCTCATGAAAAAAAAAAAAAAAAAATATATATATATACAGTCAAATGTATATTATGAAAATGGGATAATATACAGACTAGCATTCTGTAACCTGTTCTTCTTACTTAGAAATATGCTGTGAATGGTGTCTCACCCTGGTGGTTCTTATCGTGTAGGACTCAACACCCTCCTAGACACTTCTATTGACTTTTGTTGTTGTTGTTGCTAACATTGATCTCTTGGATTCTCTTGTTTCTTGCCCTCCACCCCCTCATCCTTTGGAAGGCATTGGTCTGGCATCTGTGGTCATTGAGTCCTACCTGAATGTCTACTACATCATTATCCTTGCCTGGGCTCTTTTCTACCTATTCAGCTCCTTCACCTCTGAACTGCCCTGGACAACCTGCGCCAATTCCTGGAACACAGGTATCCATTGATTCAGCCCCTTGGGGCTCGGCTGATATTGGCTGGGAACAACCAAACAACGAAGAAGCACATAACAGGACTGGCCCTGAAGCCAAGCCATGTGGGCTCTGGTACCAGCTCTGCTGGTTGACCCTTCTGTAGGATCTTCGACCAGCCACTAGGAGGTTGTGAAACCCGGCAGAACCACAGTTACACTAATGCAAGCGGTTATCATTGCTCACTTGTTCATTCATTTAACACATGTTTACTGAGCACCTACTATGTGCCAAGCACTGTGTTGGAGATCCAAGGGTGAGCAAGGGCAATATGGACCCTGCCTTCAAGGAGCTTGCAGTCTAGTGGTAGAAATAGGCAAAACAATGATAAATTGTGATGAGTAAAAGAAACAAGAGTACAGTAACTATAAAACAATGGAAGGAAAAAATTATTTAGACAGGTTGTGAGAGATGGCCACTCAGAGAAGGTGCTATATGGGGGTTGAAAGAATAAAAGACGCTCAAAATGTGAATAGCATTCTAGGCAGGGGAAGTGCAGGCACAAAGCATCAGTTGCTTAGTCTGTAGAATAGACAGACAGGGATGGATGGGGAAATTAGGCAAGTGTGTGGCAATTTGCATGGGGGCAGATTGGATCTGAGGTTTGAATTGTTTCGGAGGTTACGGAGTGGTCAGAAGAGCAGCCAGGTTCAAGGTGACCAAGAGCTGTGCAATGCACATGGGAGGCAAACTGGTTCCATAAACTGCTGTAGCAGTCAACTCCTATCACTCTGGAAAATAGGTCTCCCAAAGGAAGCCCCTACAGGTACATGTGAGGGTACAGGTAGACTTATGTGAGAATACAGGTGGACACATGTGTGTGTGTGTGGGGGGGTGGATGTGAAGGTGTAAGTAGTCATGTGGGGGAGAGAGGATGTGGAAACTACCAGGCTGCAAGGACAAAAGTTTGGAGGGGCACTAAGATGACCTTGCTCCTAGCTGATGCATGCCTTGCTTCTCCTTATCCCCAACAGAGCACTGCATGGACTTTCTGAACCACTCAGAAGCCAGCACAACAGTGTCGTCCTCTGAAAACTTCACCTCACCTGTCATGGAATTCTGGGAGTAGGTGCTGGGCCCAGGTGCCAAATACTAGGGTGGCCCAAGCGGAAGGAATTTGGATGTCTGAGCCCTGGGACTTGGAGTGCAAGTTTAATACTCTTTGTGCAAGCATTTCAGCACTTACCTACCACCCATGCCCCTACCCTACCTTACACATCACTTACAGATGAGTGAAAACTCACATATATCTACTCTCATCTCCTGTACTTTCATCCTGACCTTAAACCTGCATGTGTCCACCTAGGCTGACACATTTATCCATTGATGTCCACTTATGTTCATACTCACATGTGTCTATCTTCACTGTCAAGTCCACCCCCTTCCACACTCATTTACCCACAACTGTCCAGTGGTATGTTGGAAACAGTCTTTGTTGGTGAAAGAGAGCTGATCAGGCACATCTCTTCCTGACTCTGTGCTCAGTCATATCATGTTGGTAGCTTGAAATCAGCTGAGATGGGAGTATTTACACCACAGAAACTGATAAATCTTCTCACACATCCCCTGCTCCCCACGTTTATATCCACCCACACAAATCCACCTGTATTCTCACATAAGTCTACCTATACCCTCATACTTAACTAAAACTCATACACATTCACCTTCACTGGCACATGTCTACTGTACCCTCATATCCATACTCATTCACCCACACATATCCGCCTACACTCACACATGTAAACCCTCACAGGTACCCAAACCTCACACACGTCACACAATCTTATAAGCACACACACACGTTTCCATCATCCCGTACTAACAGACATTCAGCCCCTCCATTTGATGCCCATATACTTGCTCATCAGCATGCCCATGTAAATATGCACTCTTCATACATTCATTCATGTATTCCCACCACGCTCACCATCTCTTTGTCTATCTCTCTGTGCAACAGAGACATTTGAATGAGTTAGAAAAACAAAGATACCTATGGGATTACCGAGGTTTAGTCCTCTAACAGCCAGGGTTATTCAGACCACAGGTGGGAACCTGGCATAGCCACGAAGGGAGGTGAGGTAAGGAAGGGAGTGTGGAAAGCCCTGGAGTATGAGATCTGGGGGGTCAGCTCTAAGAATCAAGAGACTTGGTGACAGAGGCAAGTTGTCCCCTTTAGCCTCTCACTGGTTATTCGTTTTTTCCAACCGCTCAGGAGACGGGTCCTGGGCATCACCTCGGGCATCCATGACCTGGGGGCCCTGCGCTGGGAGCTGGCTCTGTGCCTCCTGCTTGCCTGGATCATCTGCTACTTCTGCATCTGGAAGGGGGTCAAGTCCACAGGCAAGGTGAGGTATCTCCTTGTAAGCTCTCTGTAGCCCCCAGAGTCCATGAGGACACTCACTGGGGTCTCTCTGGAGAACTGAAAGTGAGAGTAGTTTAGGGGAGAATATGGTGAACATAGAGGAGTCATAGGAAGGTAGAGTTTAGCTCAATACAAGGAAGTGCTTTCTTTGCAGTATGACTCTGCAAAGTAATACATAGTAATAGAGCAAATGATAAACATAAAAGTCACACATTCCCACTTGTCAGAGCTGATTACTGTACAAGCCATCCTAGTGGTGGCAGGTCAAATCTGCTCATCCCTGTTAGCTTTTTGCTGTATTGCCTTCTAGTTTCTTTGATATCTGTGTGTGTCTATTTATATCTGAATCTGTGTCTATATGCATTATGTGTGTATGTTATACATGCACTCATGTGACTTGCTTTTGGTATTTAATAATACATCCAGACCATTTTTAGTATAAACTACCAAACAGAACTGTCTTTGAGGTGGTGAGTTCTGTGTCATTGAAGGGATTCTCGCCAAGGATAGACAACAATTGGTTTGTTGTACACAGAAAATTCAGATTTAAACATTATTTCTAACCCAGATAGTTTGAGACTGATGCTTCGTGCTTTTGAAAGCTGGGAGTGGGCAGGGTCCTGACTTGTCTGGGTAGCCATCCCTCCAGGCTGTTTCTGCAGTAGCCTCCCCTTTCCCTGAATTGTGCTAATAATAGTAATAGTGACACCAGGGCTTCGAACCAATTCATTCCGGTTTGACAATTTGCATTTCCACCCCAGATATATTTACAGTATTTACATTTTAACAAATTCTCAGGTCATCCTTATAAATCCCCTTATGCATACATAAGAATCACCTAGGGATCTTGTCAAAATATAGTCACAATACAAACAGTAATAATAATAATAACAGACTGTGCCTCTACCTTGGGTAAGGAGTTGAACTTGGTCAGGGCAGAGTGGGACACCCTCTGTGTGTCTCCAGGATGCCAGGACACCCATGTTTGCCAGAGTTCCGGCCACTGCTCTCTGCTAACCTTCAGCCTGGAAAAGTACAGTCTAAATTTCTCCATAGATCATTGTACAAATCTGGTCACCCTAGGGGGTGTTCCACCCTCACCGTGGGTATGGGGAGAACAGCCAGGGTAAGAGATTAAAGGAGACCAGCCTCTGGATTTAAAAATAGTCTTTGAATGTCATGGACTGGAAACTTGCCCCCCTCCTCCTTCCTCCTCCCCCCTCCCCAGCTGATGAGTATCTCACACTTGGCTCTGTTGGGAGCATGAGCCCCACTGGAATGTGTAAAGGAAGGTGTGGAGAGTTTCACATGCTCACCTGCTCTTGGACTCTCTGAACTATCAGACACTGTGAGCTGGGAGTGGCTTGTGCTGCCAGAGAAGGGGTGACAGGAAGACCACTGGAGACTCCCTTTCAGCTCCTGGCTGCTATATCCCCACCAAGAGTGACTTTGGCTGGGTTTCTCTCCAGGTTGTTTATTTCACAGCCACGTTTCCCTACCTGATGTTGATTATCTTACTGATCCGAGGCATCACCCTTCCTGGAGCCTACAAGGGCATTGTCTATTATCTGAAGCCAGATTTGTTTCGCCTCAAGGACCCCCAGGTAGGTACCATGTGAGGACCGTTTCCCCAGATATCTCCCACCCCAAAACCAGACCTGGACTTTTGAAAGTCTTTTAGTGCCTTTCTGTTGGTTTAAAAGAAATACCTGTTGATATCTCCATTGTAGAAAAAGTAGATAACATAGAAGAAAATTGCAAAAAAGGAACTAAAAATCTCTTGTAATCTCACCACTCAGATATAATCTCTGTTATCATTTCAGTATCTTTCCTTCCAACTTCTTTTCTAGGTGGTGTGTGTGCATTTTACTATAGTTGAGATAATTACATATAGAGAGACATAACAGAGTTTTGTATCCTTTTTTCACTTAAATATTATCCTAAGCCTTTTCTACAGTATTAAATTCATTTGTAAATGTTGTGTTTACACTTGCACATTATTTCCTCTATCCATCATTCATTCATTCAGCAAAAATGCACAGAGAACCCATTAAGTACCAGGTACTGGTAGCTTAGTGCCTAAGACATTTGACTGCTAACCAGAAGGCTGGTGGTTCAAACCCACCAGCCACTCCTCAGAAGGAAGGTTGGGCAATCTACTTCCATAGTGATACTGCCTCAGAAACCCAAGGAGGGGTTGCTCTGAGTCAGGTCCAACTCCATGGCACATAACAACAACAACAACAACTGTTCCAGTGGAAGTCCCTGTGTGATGTAAACTATTAACCTGCTTGGCTGCTAACCAAAAGTTGGTGGTTCAAGTCCACCTAAAGGTGCCTTGGAAGAAAGTCCTGGCAATCTACTTCCACAAAGTCAGCCATTGAAAACCCTATGAAGCACAGTTCTACTCTGACACACATGGGATCACCATGAGTTGGAATCAACTCAACAGCAACAGGTAAACTGGTCCTGTTTTAGTGTCAGAGATAGGGCAGTGAACAAGACAGACCTTGTGCCCAGCCCTCGTGGAGCTCATACCATAGTGGAGATGACATCATTTAACTTCCTCCTGTTCCTGGACATTTAGGTGATCTGTGTCTTTCCACTATTTTAAATACAATTGCAGTGAACACCTTGCATGTAAGTCTTTGGCTACATCTCTGATTATTTGCTGATTGTAGTTAGAACTGGAACTACTAAGTCAAAGGATATGCATGGTTTCATGTTCTCAATACATACCAATTTTACAGAAATGTAGACTTTCATCATCTGTGTTTAAGGGTAAATTTCTTTCTGGAAGGCCCTTGCTAGATTCAATTATAATTTATTTTAATCTTTGATAATTTTATAGGCCAAAGTTCACATCATTTAGTTATTTTAATTTTATTGCTTTGACTCCTGGTAAGATTGGACATTTTCCCATAGAATTATTCACCAGTTGTATTTCCTTTCCTAGGACTTGTCTGATCGAATTCTTTGTTCTTCTTTTGAAGTCTTTGTGCTTTCCTCTCTATGTTTTAATGATGGTGCCTCTTTGCCCCCAGGTCATGGTCATAGCTGCCTGAGGTACACTGTGCTAGTTGAATAACTGGTAGTGGTGACTGTCTTAGCTTGTCCTGCAAATAGTTTTCAGATATCTCTGGGTGCCTGTATTTGTTGCTTTCTGAGTGCTTACAAGGAGCCCTGGTGGCACAATGGTTAAGCACTAATCAAAAGGTCGGTGGTTTGCACCCACCAACCACCCCATGGGAGAAAAGACTTGGCAATCTGCTGTCATAAAGATTTCCAAGGTGTTCCCGGCACTGGTGGCAAAGTTCAACAAGACAGAAAATAACAAATGCTGGTGGGAATGTGGATAGATTGGGACTCTCATACACTGCTGGTGGGACTGTGAAGTGATACAACCACTGTGGAAAGCAATATGGTGATTCCTTAGAAAGCTGGAATTGGCGATACCATTTGACCCACCAATCCCATTACTAGGTATATATCCTAGAGAGGTGAGAGCCGGGACAGAAACAGATATGTGCACACTCATGTTCATTGCAGCACTATTTACAATAACAAAAAGATGGAAACAACCTATGTGTCCATCAGTGGAAGAGTGGATGGCCAAACTATGATACATACACATAATGAAATGCTATGCAGCACTAAAGAATAATGTAGAGTCTGCAAAACACCACACAATATGGATGAACTTGGAGGACATTATGCTGAGTGAAATAAGTCAATCACAGAAGGACAAATATAGTATTAATTTGTTTTTGTGGAGGGTCAAGGAAAGGTTTATATATGGAGGGAAACTTTCTTTGTTGGTTGCCAGGGGTGGGATGGGAGGGGAGGGGAGGGAACACTGCAAAAAAAAAAAAAAAAAAGACTCATGTCACTTGAGTTTTGTTATTTCACTGTACATAAATTATAATTCAATAAAATACAGAAAAAAAAAAAAAAAAAGATTTCCGAGGTGGTATCACTATGGAAGCAGATTGCCCAACCTTCCTTCCGAGGAATGGTTGGTAGGTTTGAACCACCAGCCTTCTGGTTAGCAGTCAAATACCTTAGGCACTACACCACCAGAGCTCTTGTCATAAAGATTACTCCTAAGAAACTCTATGGGGCAGTTCTACTCTGTTATATAGGGTTGCTATGAGTCAGGATCGACTCAATGGCACACAACAATAACAAAGTGCCTGTAAGAGTCCCTGGGTGAAGTAAATGGTTAATGTGCTCAGCCACTAACTGAAAAGTTGGAGATTCCACCCAGAGGGGCCTAGGAATAGAGGCCTGGTGATCTACTTCCGAAAAATCAGAAACTCCACAGAGCACAATTCTACTCTGACACACATGGGGTCACCAGGAGTCGGAATCCACTCAACCCGACTGAATAGGGACTGGTTAACTGCCTAGAGAAACAGAATTAAAAATGGTCCCTCCTGGGAGGAGATCACTATCTAGACAGGAGGATGACAAGTTAATGGGTGAATGTTGAGGTCTAGATGTGAAGGTCTAAGGGAACCCCAAGGGGACGAGGTTGATGCTATGGGGTGGTGTGTCTGAGTCTCTGGTCACCCCTTCCCTGAGGTGCCAGGCTTCAGTGGGTTCTTGCCTACCCTCCTTCTACCATTTCTTGGGGTCTCATGTAGGTGTGGATGGACGCAGGCACCCAGATCTTCTTCTCCTTTGCCATCTGCCAGGGGTGTCTGACAGCCCTGGGCAGTTACAACAAGTACCACAACAACTGCTACAGGTAAGGAGTTGGGTGGCTGTGGTGACCCTGGCCTCTCTATGACCTAGGTAGGGCAGGAGTGCTTGGGGATGGGTGCCCAACACCCAGTCCCTGGGCCCAGGCCCCCTTTGTTTATTATCAGAGCATCGCAAGCTGTGTCAAACTCACATTCTGGGTTCTTTTCCCAGACTGAGTTTCTCCCTCCCTCCCTTTCTCTCTCCCTTCACTCTCCTCACCTTCTGATACCTGATCTGTGTCTTTGTCTTTCCTTGTCTCTTCCCATTCTTCCCCCATTTCTCTTTTCTGTGCTTCTTTTACCTTTTCCCCTTCTCCCTCCTCTTTACCCTCTTACTGTCTTTTGGCCTCTCCTTCCACGATTGATTTCTTTCTCTCATTCCCTTCTTTCCGTTTTATCCACAGGGACTGCATCGCCCTCTGCTTCCTCAACAGTGCCACCAGCTTTGTGGCCGGGTTTGTCGTCTTCTCCATCCTGGGCTTCATGTCTCAGGAACAAGGGATGCCCATTTCTGAAGTGGCCGAGTCAGGTAGGTGCCACTTTGCTATCTGAAACCTCAGGAGAAGATCAGAGAATACAGTTCCTTTCTCTAGAAAGGCATGAGTCCCAGAAGCTGGGTCACTGAAACTTCTATCATGGGGGCAATCTCTGGGAACAAACAGGGGCTCCATGAGCATGGGAGGGAGGGAGGAGGGGAGAGAAAGCAGGATGGATGGTCGATAGCTGTGTGCACGGATGGGTAGGTGAAGAGATGAATGAATAATGGGTTTCCCGGAACCTGGGAAGAGCAGGATAATGGATGGAATCACTGTGACCTCTTGAATCTTACACACACACATACACACACACACAGTGCTTGGAGAAAGGGCTCTCACCTGAAGGCAGGAGTGCCTTGGAGCTCACCTGATTGTGCTGTGTGCCTGGCAGGTCCTGGTCTGGCCTTCATCGCATTTCCCAAAGCTGTAACTATGATGCCCTTATCCCAGCTCTGGTCCTGCCTTTTCTTCATCATGCTCATATTCCTAGGGCTGGACAGCCAGGTACGTCGTCATGCCCCATCTGCCCCACCTGACCTACCTCAGCCTTGCCCTGGTGACTCTCTTCCCAGCATCTCCATTTCCTACCATTATTTCCCCATCCTTTTCTCCTGTTTGTAAATTCCAAGGCCCCCTCTGCTGTCCAGGCTGGTGGTGACCCCAGACCTCCAGACCCTCTTCTGTGAGGGAGACACCTGCTTTGTTCCTATAACTTTAACCCTTCCCCACACATCGATGCCCCTCCCAAAGGCTCCGTCAGTCTCCTTCCACACCTCCCACTGTCTGCTCAGCTCAAGCCACTACTTTGTCACCCCTTGGTGACAGAACTTTATACTTCCTCTGTACTCACTGTGTAGATGTGCCCAAGGTCAGGCTGGCCTCACCCTAGACCCTCTCCTCCTCCTAGTTTCTGCCCTCTGCACCCCGCCCCCCGCACTCCTGTGTGTCAGTAGATGAATCTGAATGAGAAGAGACCAGAGTAGGGTTGAGGAGAGCGAGGGCCCAAGGGCAGGCATGAGCATCTATCCTCACATCCCTCTTATCCCCCACTCCCCTCCTGCCCACAGTTTGTCTGTGTGGAGTGCCTGGTGACGGCCTCCATAGACATGTTCCCCAGGCAGCTGCGGAAGAGCAGACGGCGTGAGTTCCTCATCCTCGCCATCGCGGTGGTGTGTTACCTGATAGGGCTCTTCCTGGTCACTGAGGTGAGCTGCTGGGGAGCCTACAAGCTGGGCTCCAGGGCATGAGAGCCATGGGGGACAGGGCCCTGACCAGGGTCCCCATACTGACCCAGCAGAGCCACATCTAGCATCTGCTAGATGCGGAGTGTTGACACCTGTCTGCCTCTCTCACAGCAAAGTTGTAGGGACCACTGATGACATATACCTGCATTAGGTAGGTCTCATTTGATTGTAAGTGACAGAAACGAAATGCAACCTGGCTTATGCAGAAGAGGGGATTGACTGGGCCAGGTAACTGATGAAAAGCCTAGAGAGATTTTGGTTTCAGGCACGATTAGATCCACCTGCTCTAATGACATTGTCGGGAATGTGACTCCTTGTCTTCTGACTCCCCTTTCCTCTGGAACTTCATTCCCAAGCAGATTTTCCTCCTGTAGGAGAGAGGGTGTATGCAGTTCCAGGCCTACTTTCTGCTGTCTAATCAACCCCAGAGGAAAGAGGGGGCCTTTTCCTGAGAGTGCAAGCCAGTGTCCAGTCTATGACTCTTACTCTGGCCTGGAGCAGAGACATTTCAATATAAAGGGAACATGTGTAGAGTGACATGGTGCCAATTTCCTAGAGATGGGATGCTGGTCAGACAGACAACCAATGCCCAGCACAGCCCCTAATTTCTGCAGGGGTCAGAGACTGTTGAGATGATGTTGAGTGAGGGGCCTGCAGGAAGGGACCAGCAGGCAAACTCCTTTTAGATGCAAGGAATGGGCTGCTTCATATATACCTGTATTATACCAAAACCCGCAAAAGCCAGATCTGTGTAAGAAGAGGACCTGTCAGAGAAGGAAAACTCAAAGAAAAGTGGTAAGACTGCACCCTGTGAAAGGCGAAAACTTATGAAACCCAGAAAGACAAGACAGTTCCGTCGAGTTCCAGCTTTCACAGGTTTCACTGTATATACACAACTGTAGAAGTTATTACTCATCCATGCACTGGGCAGAACGGCACTCCAGTGGGTATTTTGCCATCTCTTGAGGGTAGGTGCTCTGGTAGCATAGTGCCTAAGCCATTTGACTGTTAACCAGAAGGCTGGCAGTTCAAACCCACCAGCTACTCCTTGGAAGGACGATTAGGCAATGTACTTCTGTGGTGATACTGCCTCAGAAACCCAAGGAGGGGTCACTGTGAGTCAGATCTGACTCGATGGCAGTGAGTTGGTTTTGGTTTGAGGGTAGGAGCATGCCCTCTCTCCCACACTGGCCGAGGCTTCAGCTCCACTTCCTTCTCCACAGGGTGGGATGTACATCTTCCAGCTGTTTGATTATTATGCATCCAGTGGCATATGCCTGCTCTTCCTGGCAGTGTTTGAAGTTATCTGCATCAGCTGGGTATATGGTAAGTGGGGTGGGAGAGTAGGGTGGGGATGTGGAGGGCGTGGGAGAAGAACCTCTGAGGGCTAGCAAAGAGCAGGATTTTCCCAGGATGAGAGGCAGGTGCTCCAACCTCTGGTTTCTTTGTGTTGCTGTTTTGGGCCTGGTTACTGGGAAGTTAGTCTATCGCTGGGAATGCTGGCATTCTTCATCAGGTAGAGTGCAGTGCAACTATTGTTGTTGTTATGTGCCGTCGAGTCGGCCACGACTCATAGCGACCCCTCCTTGGGTTTCCGAGGCAGTATCGCTACGGAAGTAGGATTGCCCAACCTTCCTTCCGAGGAGTGGCTGGTGGGTTTGAACCGCCAGCCGTCTGGTTAGCAGGCAAGTGTCTTAGCCACTACGCTACCAGAGTGCAACTATTAATACTGGGATAATGAAAAAACTAATTTCCTAGAGTAGCGTAATGATGATAAGAAGAAGATGCGGGAGGCCTTTTACCAGTGGGAAGCTTAGTTAGAGGGGACCTTCAGGGCCCCCTAGTCTGTCTGATCCTCTGCAAGTTCCCGCAGCCCCTTTCCAACAACTAGGTTATCGCCCAGACTTTGCTTGAATACTTCCATGGACAGGAAGTTCACTCCAGTAATTTCGAGATAGCCTTTTCCGTTTTGGTGGTCATGCATGTGTTTCTTATACTGAGCTGAACCAACACTTCCACCAACATCAGATCAACAGCCTTGGCTCCTGCAATGTCAAATGTCATAATATCTGTAATATTATTATGTTCAACAGTAATAAAACCAGTTGCTGCTGATTCAACTCCAACTCATGGTGACCTCATGTGTGTCAGAGTAGAACTGTGCTCTATAACGTTATCAGGGGCTGATTTTTCCAGGCCTTTCTTCCAAGGCACCTCTGGGTAAATTGGACCCTCTAACTTTTTGGTTTGCACCTGAGTGCACAACCATGGGCACCACCCAGGGACTCCTCTGATAACAACAGGGGGAAGAGACCTTTATTTACTGAGCATCAATGATGTGTCAAGCACTGTGCTGATTGTGCCACACACTGTCTCACAATCCACGTGACAGGCCTTTACAGGGAGGAAAATGAGACTAAGAGAGGGTAGGAGACCTCACACAGCTAGTAAGTGGAGGAGCCATCATTGTCCCCCAGGTCTGTCTGGCTCCACTGTACCAGGTTAGGGGAACACAATGCCAGTGTCCCAAGGAGCAGGGCAGAGAGGATAAGTGGGTACCACATCATAGGGCTTAGAGAAATGATGAGCAGATAGGTTTTTATTTTGCTACCCAAAGCAAAAATGGTGCCCTTTCCATTCCTTGGAGATGTCTCCTACCTTCTCACGTCAAGCATCTGATGTCTTTCTGATTTCCTCCTACTCCTTTTCAAACTTGAAGATCTGATAAACTCAATCACAGTCAAGTGTATATGTCTGATAAGCCTTAAGATGTTATACTCACCCAGCAGTATCTGGGTTTTAACTGAGGTTGAATTTAGAAGAAAGAAATGACTCTCTAAAGGTGTGATTTCTTGCTTCAGTGACCAGTGGGAAGGTGTTTGGGGGGGAGAGAGGGGCCTTCCACATGTCTTTACCAATCAATCAGCAGCTCTTTACTTCTTAGATGTCTGACTCTGCCTAGAGCTACAGCAAATATGGAAACCTAAGGACATTAAACAAAAGGAAACCAGCCAATATTTTCATGAATACAAATCAATCTTCTTACCACACTGTATTGGAAACTCAGAGGTAGTTCTTGTAAAGTCTAGAATCTAGCCCTTTGTTCTGCTCCCAGTAGTTTCTAGCCCTATATGAGCTGAATGTGATGTGCTTGAGCAGCGAGACCCTCACTGTTTTGCTTTCTTGACTTGAAACTGATCATCTCTGCTACACAGATAAACAACAAGCATCTATCTAGTTCTGGAACTTCATTTTTGACTCACACCACTTCTCTGTGATGGGGACAGTTGTGGTCTACAGAGGGACAGGGAGGGACACAGGTCTTGCTGGTGGCCCTGCTCCCTCTTATTCCCTGCCCTGTGGCTGGAGTGCCAGGGACCCATTTCAGTCATTGTGCCCTGTTCTCATTTCCTGGTGCAGAATTATGGGGTGGGGAAGAGTCCAAAGCCATGTGAGTCCTTCCCAAATACCCATGAAGCTGTTTTCACACTCCTGTTCTCATACTTCTCCACCCCCCACACCTCATCAGGGGCAGACCGTTTCTATGACAACATTGAGGACATGATTGGCTACCGGCCATGGCCACTGGTGAAGATCTCCTGGCTCTTCGTGACTCCTGGACTTTGCCTGGTAGGTGCTCTCCACGCCCCGTCCCCCGCTCCCCTGGCCCCAGAACTACGTGTTCATTCCCTCTTGCCTCCAGAAGACTCAGGGAGGTACCGAAAAGGATACCTGCATTATGGGGCTCTAGTCTTTGGAGGCTGGTCCTTTCCCTCTTTTTTATTTTTATTTTTGCAGTGTTTCCTCCCCTCCCCTCCCAACCTTGGTAACCAACAAAGAAAGTTTCCTTTCATATATAAACCTTTCCTTGACTTTTTACAATAATGAACCAATACAATATTTGTCCTTCTGTGATTGACTTATTTCACTCAGCATAATGTCCTCCAAGTTCATCCACATTATATGATGTTTTGCAGCTTCTACATTATTCTTTAGTGTTGCATAGTATTCCATTGTGTGTATGTACCCTAGTTTGCCTATCCATTCTTCTGTTGATGGGCACTTAGGTTGTTTCCATCTTTTTGCTGTTATAAATAGTGCTGCGATGAACATGGATGTGCATATATCTGTTCTTGTCCTGGCTCTCACTTCTTTAGGATATATACCTAGTAATGGAATGGCTGGGTCAAATGGCATTTCTAATTCCAACTTTTTAAGGAATTATCATACTGCTTTCCACAGTGGTAGTATCATTTTATAGTCCCACCAGCAGTGTATGAGAGTTCCAGTCTCTCCACATCCTCACCAGCATTTGTTGTTTTCTGTCTTGTTGAACTTTGCTATTAGTGCTGGGGCCACATGGTATTTCATTATTGTTTTGGTTTGCATCTCTCTAATGCCTAATGATCATGAACATTTCTTCATGTGTTTGTTGGCCACCTGAATATCCTCTTTGGTGGTGTCTATTCATGTCTTCTGCCCATTGTTTTAATTGGATTGTTAATCTTTTTCTTCTTGAGGTGTTGGGGTTTTCTATAAATTTTAGAGATAAGTCCCTTGTCAGATATGTCTCTGCCAAATATTTTTTCCCAATCTGTAGGTTCTCTTTTGAAGAAGTCTTTTGAAGCATGCACAAATTTAATTTTGAGAAGGTCCCACTCATCTTGTTTATCTTCTGCTGTTTGTGCATTTTGGGTTATGCTTGACAGTCTATGTATGCCATAATTACAAAAAACAACAAAACTCTCTGTCACTGAGTCAATCCCGACTCATAGCAACCCCTCCTTGCGTTTCCGAGGTAGTATTTCTACGAAAGTAGATTGCCCGATCTTCCTTCCAAGGAGTGGCTGGTGGGTTTGAACCACCAGCCTTCTGGTTAGCAGTCAGATGCCTTAGGCATACGGGCTCCTAAATTTGCCCCTATTTTTTCCTTGAGGAACTTTATAGTTTTAGGTTTCACATTGAAGTCTCTGATCCATCTGGAGTTAGTTTTTGTGTATGGTGTGAAGTACAGATCTTGTTTCATTTTTCTGCAAATGGATATGCAGTTTTGCCAGCACCATTTGTTAAAGAGACCCTGTAATGGATTTCAGCCCTGTGTGAAAAATCAGCTGATCATAGGTCGATGGATCTATTTCTGGGTTCTCAATTCTGTTCCACTGGTCTGTGTGTCTGTCGTTGGACCAATACCAGGCTGTTTTGACTACTGTGGCTGTGCAGTAGGTTTTGAGATCTGGGAGTGTGAGACCTCCTCCTTTGTTCTTCTTCAATAGTGCTTTGCTCATCTGAAGTTTCTTTCCTTTTCATATAAAATTAGTGATTGGTTTTTCCATATCCTTAAAGAATGTTGATGGGATCTGGATTGGGATTGCCTTGAATGTATAGATTGCTTTGGGTAGTATTGACAGTTTCACATTGTTCAATCTTCCTATCCATGAATGTGGTATGTTCTTCCATTTATGTAGATCTCTTATGGTTTCTTGAAGGAGTGTTTTGCAGTTTTCTTTGTATAGGTCTTCTGTATCTCTAGTGAGATTTATTCCCAAGTATTTTATTTTTTGGTAGCTATTGTAAATGGCGGTTCAAACCCACCAGCGACTCCTCAGAAAGAAGATTGGGCAATCTACTTCCGTAGAGATACCACCTCGGAAACCCAAGGAGGGGTCGCTATGAGTCAAATCAACTTGACAGCAGTGAGTATTTTAAATGGTATTGATTTCCCTATTTCCTTTTCAGCTAACTTTTTGCTGGTGTAGAGGAATCCAACTGATTTTTGTATGTTGATCTTGTATACCTTCACTATGCTAAATCTCTCAATTAGTTCCAGTAGTATTTTTGCTGAATCTCTTGAATTTTCTATGTATAGCGTCATATCATCAGCAAATAGAGATAGTTTGACTTCTTCCTTACCAATTTTGGTGCCTTTGATTTCCCTTTCTTGCCTTATTGCCCTGGCTAGGACTTCCAATACAATGTTGAATAGAAGTGGTGATAGAGGGCATCCTTGTCTGTTTCCTGTTTGCAAAGGGAATGGTTTCAGTCTCACTCCATTGAGATTAATGTTGGCTGTTGGTTTTGCATATATGCCCTTTATTATGCTGAAGAATTTCCCATTTTTTAGGGAAAAATAGGAATTTCTATTCCTATTTTTCTGAGAGTTTTGGTCAGGAATGGGTGTGGAATTTTATCAAATGCCTTTTGTGCATCGATTGATATGATCATGTGGTTCTTTTCCTTTGTTTTATTTATGTGATGGATGACATTGATTGTTTTTCTAATGTTGAACTGTCCTTGCACACCTTGTATGAACCCCACTTGGTCATAATGTATTATTTTTTTTTGATATTTTGTTGGAGTCTATTGGTTAGGATTTTGTTGAAGATTTTTGCATCTATATTCATGAGGGATATTGGTCTGTAATTTTCCTTTTTAGTGATGTCTTTGCCTATTTTGGTATCAGGGTTATGCTTGCTTCATAAAATGAATTTGGGAGGATTCCATCCTTTTCTATGTTCTGGAATAGTTTGAGTAGGATTGGTGGCAGTTGTTCTCTGAACATTCAGTGAAACCCTCTGGGCCAGGGTTTTATTTTTGTTGTTGGTAATTTTTTTATGACCTGTTCAATTTCTTCTTTTGTTATGGGTCTATTCAAAATTTCCACCCCAGCTTGTGTTAGTTTAGGTAAGTAGTATGTTTCTAGAAACCTGTCCATTTCTCCTGGGCCCTTCTCTCTTATGAACTTGTCCTTCTGCCCTTGTCCTCTGGGGCTGTGTCATCCATCTGTTTGCTTTACTGTCATTATGATCTATTCCAGTTCCTGCTCCATCCCTTTCTCAACGTACTTCATCCCATCTGCCTGATTTCCCAATTACTGCTCTCTTCCTGTCTATCTTCTTAAGCTTCTCCATTCCCCTTCTCTTCCCTTATGTCTCCTCCTGTCTCAGTCCTTGATGTGAGTGATGTCTTGGCCCATGATTTGCAATGGCTTTTGTTATTCTATCTTATAGATGGACTACAGTGTATATAATTTGTCCTCTGTCCTGGATATTTAAGTAGCTGAGGAGAGGATGTTATGGACCTTTATCTTACCCATGTCTGCCCTTTCCTCTTTCCAGGCCACTTTCCTCTTCTCCTTGAGCAAGTACACACCTCTCAAATACAATAATATCTACGTGTACCCTCCCTGGGGATACTCCATTGGTTGGTTCTTGGCTCTCTCTTCCATGATATGTGTCCCACTCTTCATCATCATCACCCTCCTGAAGACCCGTGGTTCTTTCAAGAAGGTAGGTGGCTAGGGGAGATGATTACTGAGAGAAGTTGGACTTAGGGCAGGACCCACAGCTGGGGCCCAAGGATCAAATACATACTCTGAGTGTGGAGCAGCCCTTTGGTCTCATGGAATTCTTAAGGGAGAAGAGTCTTGAAGACCAGCCAATGGCTTTACTTTTTAGGAATGTTCAAAGTCCTAGAGTCTTAGACCTGAAGAACTAGAAGGTACTCAGCAGATTATCTGGGCAGGCAAAACAGAGTAAAGTGTCAAAGCGTTAGGGGAAAACTAAATCACAAGTAAGAACATAAAGTACCCAAACATAGACTACTTCCTTTTGGGAAACTGATAAGCAACCATTATATTTTATTCCCTAAATAGGCTGCTGTCTTCTTTTCTTACCTTAACCCTGGCTAGGGAACCATATGCAAAAGGTTCCCTGTTTAGAGTTTGGAACATTCCTTCCTGGAAAGAGCTGTAGCCTGTGTCCCATAAAGACATTGCATCTGTAGAATCTATTTGGCTACAAACAGCAGAAAACCCAATCTTCAATGGTTTAAGCAAATAAGTTTATCTCTCTCTTTTTTTTTTTCTCCCTCTTTCTCACATATCAAGAGGGCCAGAGATGGGGACTGCTGCCATTTAATTCAGTTGCTTATAGAGGCCATTAAGGACCAGACTCTTCCTGTATTTCTGCACTTCCACTCTGAGTATATTGGCTTTTCACTATCATGCTTTACACCTCATAGTTACAAGATGGCTGTCTTAGTTCCAGTCATCACATCTGCATTCAAAGTAGAAAAAGGGGTAGGGAAAATTCTACCAGCCATATCTGTGCTTTTGACATAAAAGCTTTCCCAAGAGTCCCCAGCAGAATTCTGATTATATCTCATTGCCCGGGGAAGCTGGAGAAAGTGAAAGTTTAGCCTTTCCAGCCTCTACTGTGGAAGGTAGTAAGGGAGAGGGGAGTTGAGAAAGGATGTTGCATTAGCTAATTGGAAATGCCTGCTACATACCCTTTTGAATAATAATAATAATAACATTAATAACAGTACTACTATTAAAAAGAAAAATAATAGACAGTTAATGAACACTTAATAATGGTAATAATAATAACAAAAATAGACACTGAATAGCTCCCAGTGCTAGGCACTGTTCTAAGTGTTTGAAATAAATAATTTAATACTCACAACAACCCTATGAGGTAGGTAGTATTATTATCCTCATTTTTCAGATGAGGAAATTGAGGCACAGAGGGGTCAAGTGAGTTACCTAAGATCACACAGGTAGTCAGTACTGGAACCCAGGCAGTTCACACTGTTAATCACCATGTTATTTATTGACTCTTCTCTCTTAAGATATTTATTCATTATTCATTCATATGGAATTGAGCTGCCTCATTCTGGGATATGAGGAGATATCTTTGCCTCTGTCACCCACAGCATTCACTGTCTCTTCTCCCCACAGCGCTTGCAACAGCTCATTGCCCCTGACCCCAGCCTGCCACAGCCCAAGCAACATCTACATCTGGATGGTAGCGCCAGCCAGGACTGTGAGCCCTCCTCAACCAAGGAGGGTCTAATAGCTGGAGAGAAGGAGACCCACTTGTAGGATGTGGCCAGAGGTTGGGTAGCTACTAAGCCAGAAACTTGGGTCCAGACTGCCCTCCCTCCCCAGTGGACAGCTTCCATCTTTGTCTCCTACCAAAATCCTGCTGAGAACCTCTGGAATGCCTTTGGGTACCCCCTAGCCAAAGGCCAGAATCCTCTCCTCAGCTGGAGCAGCTTCTTCTGGTGGGCCAGAGACGCCACCACTGGAATATGCCTTGCTGCAAAGCAATTCTCTTTTGGAACACACCATCTTATTTATAAAAGAAGGTGGTCTTTTTGGAGTCCACCATTTGATTATAGCACATTACATTGTGAGGGGTGAGGGAACTCCCACTGTGGGGATGTTTCCTACTACAGCTTGCTATATTTGTACATTGGGAGGGTGTCCAGTATACACAGTGATTGATTCAGAGATCCCCATGGAACACATCCTATTGGAAGTGACAACTGAACACACCACATTGGATTATGAAGTTCCCTTACAGTAGCTAGCTCTGATGATGGAAGTCCTTCAATAGGCTTAATATTCTGAAGATTCCCTGGATGGAGAAAAAGCTAGGAAAATAGCCAGGAAGCAAACCTTCACATGATCGGCTTGAGTTCTCTTGGAAGTAGTCTCTCAAGCTATGCCTAACCCCAGCCCTAGTTCCACCCTCTGCTTCTTGCAGTGTTGTCATCAACTCATGGAGCACTGGAATACAGGAGACTTACATAGGATCCCTAGACTTTACAAATACACAGCATGCATACTTCTACTCTCCACTCCTGTGTCTGAGGTAGACATTGCTAATCAATCACAGATCCTTTCCCACCTCATCATCCTTCCAAACACCGTGCTTCCACAGCTCCATTTATTATCCTTGCAAACGCTCATTTTCATGGATGAGGAAATTGAGGACCAAAGAGACAAAGTGAATTTTTTCAAGTTCACAGTTTTGTAGGGCCAGAGGTGAGACTAAGACTGGTCTCCTTGCTGTCTGGCCAGAGTTCGTCCCGTTATACTCTCCTGCTTCAGTTAACAAACATGTATGGATCTCCTGCCACCATGTGCTTCTTTACTTTGCCTCATGTCTGTTCATTTATTCTGACTTGGGGCAGGGGAGGGAGAGGTCTCCTGGGTGGAAGCATGAGTAGGTCTCCATAGATTGGTGCCTTGTATTTTCTCTCTACCAGCTCATGCGCTCCTCTGCCCAGATTTCTGCTCTGAACCCTTTTGTTTTGCTACTTTCCATTTTCCTACACCCAGTGGGTTCCTTGGAGTCTGTAAGAGCCTGGTCTCCCACAGAGAGAGGGGGTATGGTGTATGTGCATGGGGTACTTTTCTTTGCTGCCCTATTGCCTTCCTTCTTTTGTCAGCCACTCCTGTTTCCCTTCCCCACATAGTCCCTCCTCTCCCCACACCTCTACCCAATCACACCAGATCTTTCTTTGTCTGGCAAAGACTTCCTGAAGAAGGAAGGCAGAGCTTGGATAAGTTCAAGATTCATGTGTGCAGAAGGGGAAGAGATGGAGTGGAAATGAGATGGGAACCCCCTTTATGGGAGTTCTTCTTAACTTCAGGGCAGTTTCCTGGGAGCAGAACCTGAGCACCAGAAGAAGGAAAGCTCTCTAGGGGGAATGGTGCCCAAGAGTCCCTGTTGCACAGTGGTTGAAGCAAAAATCTGTGGTTGCCAAGGCAAGTCCCATTGCTGACAGCCTCCAGGCCATCCTTAGTGCATCCACCATCCTGTGCCCAGATCTGTAGGAGCTTCGTGTTGTTGTTGTTATGTGCCCTCGAGTCGGACCCGACTCATAGCGACCCCTCCTTGGGTTGCTGAAGCAGTATCACTACGGAAGTAGATTGCCCCATATTCCTTCCGAGGAGTGGCTGGTGGGTTTGAACCGCCAGCCCAAGAACAAGGATCTCGGCACCCTGGGCACCAGCAAAAATCCAGTCTCTAGGTTCTTGCAGTCCCCTTCTTCACTTTGGAGTGTTCTGTGCCCCTATGCTCACCTTTCTTGGACTAGGTAGTGGATAAAGAAGGAGGTTCTAGAGGAAGAGATGTTGAGAAACTGCTTTAAATAGGCTGCTTAGGAGACTAGGGGGTCCTCAGAACGCAAAAGAGGAGGCTGACAGAGTGCTCTCTGCTGCCACCTGGTGGCAGGTGGGAGCAGTGCTGCGTCCCCTGGCCCCACCCCCTCAGACCTGGAAGGGTACCTTTTACCAGCAGGAGTAAAAAGCCTTCACCCTCTACCCTCACCAGATGGAGTGACAACCTGAGGGAGGAAAGTGTGAGCTGTCTCCTTCCCTGTATAAGATCTTGCACTCCGGATGTCAAATACTTCTCACATCCTTCTCCTGGTAGGGGTGGAGGGCTCCCCAGGAGACTCTGCTTGCTCTGGGGCAGCCTCGGCTGCAGAAGACAGAAGGGCTGAGGCCACTCTGGCTTCCTACCTCCCTTCCACTTCCCCCAAAGGGTGCCATGCTTTCTAAGCCTTGGTACTTCCGGCCTGGAAGACAGCATTTTCTGTTATAGGCCAGGTGGGCAGTTCTCACAAGGGTGGGCACAAGCTCTCTCCAGCTCACTGGGCCCTGAGTCATAAAGTCTCTGTCTCTGCAGTCTGTTCTCAGTCACCCATAGCCTCTCCCATCTTCCCTCTCCCCACACAAATCCACCTAGTGCTCTTTGCTGCCTCAGATGCCCCTGACTTTACATTCACAGCCTGACTGTGAAGGTCTCTGCTCTGGTGCCCAGGACTGTTAGAGACAGTCCCTCCCTCTAACCATGTCTTCACTCGTCGGGACTCAGTATGGAGCCTCTAGGGCCAGTGAGTTCAAAGGGATCTTGGTGGGAGGTGGTTTGGGGCTGAGGGATACAGGAAGTGAAGGAAATGTACTTGAGGCCAGCTTCTGGGCTCATAGGAACTCACTCGGTATTGAGTCCACTACATGTGCAAGGAGCAACAATTTTACTCTTTAAATGTGTCCAGAGTGCTAATACAGATGTATATGCATGTAGTGTGTACGCACGTGTGCGTGGAGAACAGGTGAGTTGCTTTTTTTTTTTTTTTTTGAAATTTTTGCAGTGTTTCCTCCCCTCCTGGGTTGTTTTGATTTGATGTCTGTTTCATCTCATCCCTTAGGCTGTTTAGTTTCATACTGGTGACCAAAGGCTTAATGTGGTAGGTAGATGTGATTTGTTTGGCCAGTAAGACGTTAAAGAAAAAAAAAAATTCCCAGTGAATAACTTTAAGTACTCTCTAGTTTGCCACAGGCTCCAATATGCCCTATTACTCACACCTGAACTTTTTACACATTCATGTTTGAAGGCATTTGGATTCAAACTTGTGCTCCAGGGGAAGAAGTGAGTACCTTTCAGCTGAGGAGAGGACCCAGAACCAGGACCTTGCTTGAGCAAGAGGAAGAAACTTTCAGGAGTCCCAGTGCCTTAGAAGTGGGTGGTCATGGGACAGTCACTAGCTCTGACTTGTCATGTGTGGACTTCCCACTTTGTAGACCTTCTGATGCTATTTATTAATCTTGCATTAATTCCCCCTTCCACATAGACTCTTCTCTGTGCCAAAGAAGGGTGGTGGCTAAGTCCAATTTCAGAGCTAGGTGTAAAAACATCAGACCACAGCCGCCGCCAAATGACAGATTGGACCCCAAAGCCAAATAGACTGCAGTTGGATTTTCTGATGTTTGAGATCACTCCTGTCTCCCAGGATTGCTCTCCCCTAATTTTAGGCAATGACATTTTTATCTGGCAGTGGCACCCCTATTCTGTGAGGTTAAGTCTGTCCCCGTCTTCCTGGCACCTTGAGCTCCTCCTTGGGACTCCTCTCACGCTCCCAGGCTGGGCTCCTTACAGAGTTGGCTCTCTGCGGCTGCTGGTATAACTGCACATCTTGTTCTCCCATAAGTCCTCTTGCCAAGGATGGGCCTGGTATGCTGGCTTGGCCTTAGACTCTCTCCTTCCACATCATACCCAAGAGATGCCAAGAGGCATCTTCCACCACCCAGCCCTGGAGGGCAGGCCAGCATGCAAGTGTGGATTACTCAGCATACTAGCTAATACTCTATGGTGTGTGTAGTCACCCTACCCCTTTCCCCATGGGTTGGGGAGTGTTCTGGGAGCTGAAGAGAGCCCTGAACTCCTGCTGAGATTGGAGCTACCAACCCCCTATGAGTGGAGTCCCACGTACATGGTTCTGGCTGTGTGTTAGGTTAGGAAAGGCACCTGACCAGGGGAAATTGCTCTTCTATCTGTCCCTGCATCCTACCTTTAACAGTGTCCCCCACCCCACCCCATGCAGAGCCCCATAAGAGAGGGCTAGGCTCTGGTTTAGGCATTCCAGAAATTGTCCAAGTTCTACTTCCAGCACCCCTCCCAAACTCACCTGTCAGGTCCAGCCCACTCTGTTGCCCCTGTTGACAAGAGGCATCGCATGTGCCTTCTCAATTCCTTCCCAATGATGCCCAGGGTTCCTGCCTCTGGGTCTTGGGTCAGAACTCCCCCACCCCATCCCCAACCACCAGAACCCTGGCTGAGATTAGCAGCCTCCCCCTAAGCCCCAGCCTCACCTGGGCCCTGCTGAGCCCCATCTGGAAGCCTCACACATTTTTTTCTCCCTTACTCAGGGCTCATCACTTCTGGATATCTTAAAATGGCATTTGAGTAAATGCTAAGAACCTGACCCTCCTTGGAGGGAGGAGAAGACAGGCAGACTTCTTGCTGTGCTGGGCTGGCTCTCCTAAGGAGTGTGTGTGTATTTATATGTGTGAGAGAGAGCAGGAGAGAGAGAGGGAGAACTGCCTAGCTACTTGCCAGATAAGCCTTTAGCTGCTAAGGTAAGGGAACAAGGCTATGGGAATGGACTTTGGGGAAAGGAGAAAGGAACAGAATTAGGTATCAGATTGGGGCCAGAGGACCATAGATTAGGAGTCCTGGAAGATAGCAGCATGGGGCTCAGGAGGAAGGAACTATGTCTAGGGTTTATGGGGAACCTATAGTTACAAGGAACCCTGGAGGCACAGTGTTAAGCTCTTGACTACTAACCGTAAGGTTGGCAGTTTGAACCCATCAGCTGCTCCATGGGAGTCATATGTATCAGTCTGCTTCTGTAAAGATTTGCAGCCTCAGAAACCTTATGAGGACCCTGTCCTACAGGGTCACTGAGTCAGAATCAACCGGACAGCCAGGGGTATCATAACCACAAGACTGAATCGCAACTCATGAGAAAGGGCAGTGCCTTGACCTGAATTGACCAGGGACATAGGAAGAGCTCCTAGGATAAACCCTTCAGCCCACATCCTACGTCCTTCCCCCTAAGGGCCCTTGGTAGCCAGCCTTCAAGATGGCACTCAATGGATATTTCTACATATGCATTTATATGTGCTGTGAATACATAGCAGAGAAAACAGGGGGCAGAGCTATGCAGACTTCTAAGCCATAACCAACAGCCTTGAAGTATTGAGTCACTGGGTCTGGCAGCTTAGGATCACAGTTTCAGGGGACAGCTAAGTCAATTGGCATTACATTGTCCACAAAGACAGCGTTCTACATCCTACTGTGGTGAGTAGTGGCCAGGGTCTTAAAAGCTAGTGAGTGGCCATCTAAGGTGCAACTGTTGGCCTCTCCCTGTACAAAGCAAAGTAGAGTGAAGAAAATCAAAGATGCATGGAAACAATTAGTTCAAAAGACTAATAGACTTCAGTCTCTACAACTCTGAAACCAGAAGAACTAGATGGTGCCTAGCTACCACTGCCAACCACTCTGAAAGGGGATCACAATAGGAGATCCAGAATAGAGTCAGAGAAAAATGTGGAACAAAACTCAATATCATTAAAAGAAAAATCAGGCTTACTGATCTGACAGAGACTGGTGGAACCCCCAAGAGTGAGGCCCTTAGTCACCCTTCAAGTCTACAAGTGAACTCATCCCTGTGGCTCAGCCAAACAATAGACAGGCCTATAAGGTGAACACTAACACCGTTCTTTGTGTTGTTGTTGTGGTTAGGTGCCATTGAATCGTCTCCAACTCATAGTGACCCCATGCACAGCAGAATGAAACACTGCCTGGTCCCATGCCAGCTCCACGATTCTTGCTATATAGCCCTTGCTATCCTTGCTTCCAGCCCATCACCGCAGCCACTGTGTCAATCCATCTTGTTGAGGGCCTTCCCCTCTTTCGTCAAACAGGGGGCAAACCCTCCACCTTACCAAGCATGACAGCCCTCTCCAGGGAATGGTCCCTTCTGACAACATGACCAAAGTAGGTGAGACGAAATCTGGCCATTCTTGCCTCCAAGGAACATTCTGGCTGCACTTCCTACAGGACAGTTTTGTTAGTTCTTTTAGCAGTCCGGGACATTCTTCGCCAGCACCACAACTCAAAAGCATCAATTCTTCTTTGGTCTTCCTTATTCATTGTTCAGCTCTCACATGCATATGAGGCAATTGAAAATACCATGGCTTGTGCCAGGCACACCTTAGTCCTCAAAGAGACATCTTTGCCCTTCAGCACTTGAAAGAAGTCCTTTGCAGCCTATTTGCCCAGTGCTATACATAGTCAAATGTCCTGACTGTTGCTTCAGTTGGTGTTGATTGTAGAACCAAGCAATATGAAGTCTTTCACAACTTTAATCTTTTCTCCATTTATCATCATGATGATGCTTATAGGTTCAGTTGTGAGGATTTTTGTTTTCTTTATATTGAGATGTAATCTGTACTGCAGACTGTATTCTTCAATCTTCATTAGTAAGTGCTTTAAGTCATCCTCACTTTCAGCAAGCAAAGTTGTGTCATCAGCATATCTCAGGTTGTTAATGATTCTTCCTCCAATCTTGATGCCATGTTTTTCTTCATATAGTCCAGCTTCTCAGATTATTTGCTCAGCATATAGATTGAATAAGTATGGTGAAAGGATACAACCCTGATGTACTCCCTTCTTGATTTTAAACCATGCAGTGTTCCCTTGTTCTATTCGAATGACAGCCTCCTGGTCTGTATACAGGTTCACTGTGAGTACAATTTACTGTTCTGGAATTCCCATTCTTCTCAATGTTACCCACCCCAAGGTGGGAAGGAGGGAAAGTCAGCTGGAGAGGTTTCGAACAGCTACAGGAGACGAACTTGTCTATCAGTTTGTCGCACTGTGGTGGCTTGTATGTTGCTGCAAATCCAGAGGCTGTGCCACCAGTGTTTCAAACACCAGCAGGGTTGCACATGGTGCACAGGTTGCAATGCAGCTTCCAGACTGAGACAGACTCAGAAGAAGGAAGAGACCATCCACTTCTCAATGAATTGGCCAGAGAAAACCTTATAAATAGCAGAGAAACACTCTAACACATTGCTGGACAACTTTATGAGTTACAGTGCAGGAAGATGGGCCCCTTAGGTCAGAAGACATGCAAAATATGACTGGGAAAGAGCTGCCTCATCAGAGTAGAACCAACCTGAATGATATGGATAAAGTAAAGCTTTTGAGACTTCCATTTGCTGATGTGGCATGACTCAATTTGAGGAGAAACAACTGCAAACATCCACTAATAATCAGAACATGGAATATATGAAGTATGAATCTAGGAAAATTGGAAGTTGTCAAAAATGAAATGTAATGCATAAAGATTAATATCCTAGGCATTAGTGAGCTGAAATGGACCAGTTTTGGCCATTTTGAATCAGAGAATCATATGATCTACTATGTCAGGAATGACAATTTGAAGAGGAATGGCATGGCATTCATCATCACAAAGGATGTTTAAAGAGCTGTCCTGAAGTACAATGCTGTCAGTGATAGGATAATATCCATACGCCTACAAGGAAGACCCGTTAATACTACCATTATTCAAATTTATGCACCAACCACCAAAGCCTAAGATGAGGAAATTGAAGATTTTTATCAATCTCTGCAGTCTGAAATTGACTGAACGTACAATCAAGATGTGTTGATTATCACTGGTGATTGGAATGCAAAAGTTGGAAACAGAGAAGAATCACCAGTAGTTGGAAAATTTTGCCTTGGTCACAGAAATAACGCTGGAGATCTCATGATAGAATTTTGCAGAGCAATGACTTACTCCTTGCAAAAACCTTTTTTCAATAACACAAATGGTGGCTATACATGTGCCAGATTGTAGTACACAAGAATCAGATTGACTACATCTGTGGCAAGAGGTGATGGAAAAGCTCAATATCTTCAGCCAAAACCAGGCCAGAAGCTGATTTTGGAACAGACCATCAACTGCTCATATGCAAGTTCAACTTAAAGTTAAAGACCATTAAAACAAGTCCATGAGAGCCAAAATATGATCTTGAATATATCTCTCCTGAATTTAGAGGCCATCTAAAGAATAGATTTTATACATTGAACACCAATGACCAAAAACCAGAAGAATTGTGGGATGACATCAAGAACATCATCCATGAAGAAAGCAAGAGGTCATTAAAAATACCAGAAAGAAAGTAAAGACCAAAATAGATGTCAAAAGAGCCTCTGAAACTTGCCCATGAGCAAAGAGTAGCTAAAGCAAATGGAAGAAATGACAAGATAAAAGAGCTGAACAGAAAATTTCAAAGAGCAGCTCAAAAAGACAAAGTCAATTATTATAATGAAATGTGCAGAGACCTGGAGTTAGAAAACCAAAAGGGAAGAACACAGCATTTCTCAAGCTGAAAGAAGTGAGGAAAAAATTTAAGCCTCAAGTTGCGATATTGAAAGATTCTATGGGCAAAATATTGAATGATGCAGGAAACATCAAAAGAAGATGGAGGGAATACACAGTCACTGTACCAAAAAGAATCGGTCAATGCTCATCCATTTTAGAAGGTGGCATATGATCAAGAACCAATGGTACTGAAGGAAGAAGTTGAAGCTGCATTGAAGGAAGTGGTGAAAAACAAGGCTCCAGGAATTGATGGAATACCCATTGAGATGTTTCAATAAACAGATGCACTCTAGAACAGCCAATCATGTGAGATCAAAAGGGTACCATTTGCTCAGGGATAAAGCTCAGAAGGCAGGAAGAGATAGGAAAGAAGGACAAATGGAAATGGGAAAAACAAGGAGGAAGGGGGAAGAGTGCTGTTGTATCATGGGGATTACAATCAATGCCATGAAACAAAATGTGTATGAATTGTTGAATGGTAAACCAATTTGCTCTATAAACTTTTGCTCAAATCACAACCAAAAGTTAAAAAAGAAAATGGCCCTCAATGATCCTCCCCTCGTGATATTCACACCTTGTTCACATAGTATATGGTGGAAGTGATGGCAAGTGACCTCTGTAGCTAGGTCATAAAAGGCACTGTGGCTTCCACCTTGACCTCTTGGATGACATGCTCTGGGAGTAGCCAGCCACCATGCCATATGGACACTCAAGTAGCCCAACAGAGAAAGGTCTATGCAGAAGAACTGAGGCCTCCCACCAATGGCCAGCACCAACTTGTCAGCTGTGCAAATAAACCACCTCAGAAATGGATCATTCAGCCCCAGTCAAACCCTCAGATGAATGCTACCCTTCGTGAGTGAGACTCTGGGTCAGAATTGCCCCGTCAATTGGGTGTCAAATTCCTGACCCACAGAAACTGAGAGAGATAATACATACATATGGGGGTTTTAAGTCACTATGTTTTGGAGTAAGTTGTTAAGGGGCTAATCAAGTTGTTAAGGAGTGGTAGATAGTTAATAGAGAATTGCCATTTGAGGGCCTCATCAGAGGCATCCCTCAGCAATCTGGGAGGCAGACGGCTCTCTGGCACTCCTCCTATCTAAGCCTTTTGACTCTCTCCCAGATCTCCACCACTCCTAACCCCTCCAGATGTCTCCCTGGGCCAGGGCCTTGCCCTCTGCTCCTTGATCTGAGGCAGGTGAGGCCTGTCTGCCTCTCTCCCTGGCAACCTCATACCCAACTCCCTGATGACTGTTTCCCTGCTGGGTTCATTGCTCAGTGAAGTAACAAGGGCTGATTGGATCTGACAGGAATGAAAAGCTTGTTAACCACCCATCAATACAGAGACACCATCTGAGGACGAGTGAGCTGGGGGAGGCCAGGAGAGACACTGATGAGGGCCAAGCCTCGTGGGCCACAGGGCATTGAGGTAAGGTGGTGCTGGGGACCCTGGTCCCTCCCTCCAACACCCTCTATCTCCAGTCTAATGACCAGCAGGTCAGATTGCTCAGTTGGTCTGGGGAGCCCTCTGGCATGTGATTGTGGGGTAGGCAAGCACAGGATTGCCAGGTGAGATCATAGACAGACAGAGGAGGCTCACTGTCTGGCAAGGCTGACCTGAGTCATTAACGACCTGGCTCTCCAAAGGGTCAGTGCCCATCCCTTCTGCTGTAACAAGAAATTAGCAAGACCTCAGACACAATCGTTCCTTCTGAGGAGTGGCTGATGAGCTTGAACCGCCAGCCTTCTCGTTAGCAGTGGAGTGCCTTAGGCACTACGCTACCAGAGCTCCCCTATTGATCTTTAGGCTTTGTAAATAGACAGACTGTCTGGAAATAAAGACCACAGTTTTATTTCTCCAATCATTGTTCCTTTTATTTATTATTTTTTCTTGTCTTCCTCCACTTGGTAACTCCTGGTTTTAAAAAGGAATTCTAAATTTCTTCACTAGGACGTGTGATAGCTGATGATCATCTTCTCAGTTGCTGTTGACTCTGACTCATGGTGAGTCCACGTGTGTCAGAGTGCAACTGTGCTTCACAGGGTTTCCAGCTGCTGACTTTTCAGAAGTAAATCAGCAGCCTTTTTTCCGACACTGCCCCGGGTGGACTCAAACCTTTAACCGTTTAGTTAGCAGCGAAGTGCATTAACCAATTAAACTACCCAGGGATTCCTCCACTGGGGGAAGATTTTTGATAGATATAGTTTATTAGGTTACAGTTTTCTTCCATTCCAAGTTTGCTTTTTTAAAAAAAGCCGAGAATAAATGTTGAATTTTATCAAATGCTTCTTTTGCGTATATTCTGATGATCCTATTGTTTTTCTCCTTTAATCTGTTAATTTGGTGAATTATATTAACAGCTTTTAAATGATTTAACCATCTTCTCATTCCTGGAACAAATCCAACCTGGCTTTGGTGTATTATTTTTTGTTATAGTTTTTTTTGTTGTTGTTGTTATAGATTTAGTGTGTTAACATTTTGTTTAAGTATTCTTTGCATTTACATCCATAAGCAAAATTGGCCCAGAGTTTTCCTTTCTTATCTGGTTTTGTCCTTGTCCGCTTTTGTTTTCAAGGTTACATTAGGCTTATAAAAGGGGTTTGGGGATGCTCTTTCTTTTTCTCTGCTCCTCAAGAGTTTACAGATTAGAACTATCTGTTCTCTGAATAGGTAATGTTGTCGTTGTTTGCCATCGAGTCGCCCTGACTCATAGCGACCCCTCCTTGGGTTTCCGAGGCAGTATCACTACAGAAGTAGGAATGCCCAACATTTCTTCTGAGAAGTGGCTGGTGGGTTTGAACCGCCAGCCTTTTGCTTAGCAGGCAAGTGCCTTAGCCACTATGCTACCAGAGCTCCTGAATAGGTAATAGAACTTTGTAAGACCATCTGGCCTGCTGTTGTGTGTCTGTATTTTTGTTGTTGTTATTTGCATAGGAGGGATGGAAAGGAGAAGATAGGTTTAAAACTATATGGTTTAAATAGATAGATTTTAAACTATATACATTCAAGTTTCTTTATTGGTTACAAAAAATCAAACCTACTGCCATTGAGAATCAATTGTGATTCATAGTGAGCCCCAGTGGATTTCCAAGGCTGTAACTCTTTATGGAAGTAGATTGCCTCATCTTCCTCCCGCGGAGCAGCTGGTGGGTTTTAACCGCAAACCTTCTGGTTAACAGCCAAATGCCTTGCCTGCTGTGCTACAAGAGCTCCTTACTGAGCATTACAGCATCAGAGAATGTCAGAACTAGAGGGGGCCCAATGGTCACCTGAGAAGGATTTTCAAATTACCTTTAGCTTCTGAACACATTGTCCAAACCAAACCTTACCTAGCTCAAATTTTCTATTTCTTCTTGATCTAGTTTTGGTAAAATATTTTCTAGGTTAGTTTTGTGAAGGTTTTAAAAATTATTACCATAAAGTTTAAATTGTTGCTATAAAGTTTATAGTTTATTTCTAGTATTGTATCTTTTTAAAAAGAACTTCTGCAAGTTGCTATGTCCCCTTCATTATTACTCAAGTTAGTTATTTGTGCCTACTTCCTTTCTCATGATCAATGCCATCAGAAGTTTGTCCTTCCTTACAACTAACTTTTGGCTTTGTTAATTCTCTCCATTATATGTTTATATGTTCTTTCTGTTCATGTCTTTATTATTTCCATCTTTCTGCTTACTTGGAGGTTATTCTGTTGTTCTTTCTCTAGTGTTGTAAGTTAAACAGTCCCTTGGTCTATAAATGGAAGCAGTTGGACTAACTAACTAATCAGGCTGCTCTAGGCCTAACAGTGGGATTCAGAGGCTTCCTGGGAAGGTGGACAAGGCTCCCTCATCCTCAGTCCCCAGTGGGGGTTAAGGAAGAAATATGGTTCCTGAATGTCTTTGAAAGAAATGAGATTGTCGGGCTTCTCAGGAGAAAGTAAGAGAAGGGGAAGGGGAGTTGGGAAGGGGGATACAAGAGCCAGGTCTCTTGGGTGGCTAACTGCCTACCCTGAGGCTACTTCCCAGAGTTTTCTCAGAGCCAGGCTCAAGGTTATTCCTTAGGGTCCTTTCGGTCATGGGAGCAGGAAGCACTGAGATGCTAGGCTTTGGCTATTGGGGCTAGGTCGCCTGGTTCCCTAGAGAAAGAAGGCACCCAGACCTGCAGGGGGGATGAGTGGGAAGGAGAGAGTGAGGAAAGACTTCCCGTCCTTCCACCCTGACTCCTGAAGTCCAATTCCTTCAGTTTCCAGTCTCCACCAGAATGGAATTTTCCTGATGGGATCAGTTCTGGACATGTCCTTCCTCATGCCCTCCCTAGCTCCTGGCCCCACCTTTAATCTTCCTGACTCTAAGCTAGATTTGGGGCCTGTCCCTGAACTGTGCTGTGCTGTCCGTGAAGCAGGCAGCTGACAAGAACTCAAGCCTGTGGCTCTGGGTCATTGGCTCTGCCTGGGCCTCCCTGCTCCTGGGGGTCACCTCCCTATGCCCTCTGAAGGGTCTGCCTGGAGTGAGGGCAGGACCAGCTTTGGTCCTGGCCAATGCAAGGCCTGGCTGTGGCCTCTCCAAGCTGTGCTTTCCCTGGGGGTGGAACGGTCTTCTGAGTGCTGTTCTCCCCTGGCTACCCTGATCTTTGTCATGAACCTGGTGCCACCTTTCCCTCAGTGGAGAGGAATGGGATTGGTGGGAGGTGGAAGGGGTAGGTGGGGGATGCAATGACAGGTTGCCAGAGTAGTGTGGAGTCCTAAGAGAACGCAGTCCTGAGCCATCTAAGGGGCAGAGTGTTGGTGAACTAAGGTCAAAAAGCAGAGGATCCCACTTAGAGCTGTTTTCCATCTGAGCAATCTGAGGACAGTGAGCACTGAGAGGAAAGAGTCCCCGCCACAGGGCCCTCACAGAACCTTTCTTCCCAGGCTCCCAGTGTCTCCGAGTCTACAGCTTCAGCTACCTCCTACTCCAAAACAACCTCCTATCCAAAATATCATTCTTCAATGTGGCTTAAAGAGGAAGCCATGGAGCTGGGTGGCAAGTTAATTTCAATAGACATTGATTGATGGTGATCCCTGGAAGGCAATGATCAATTAGCCATGCTTGTCAAGGCTGGGGAAAGGCGTGAGAGTAGTGCCAAGGTGTTTTGCTAGCCCTGCTCTAGAAGAAATTAATCTTACTGCAGTATTTATGTAGCCCATGCTGAGGTGGGAAAGGTTGTCAATTCCAGGACCAGGGACTAGGCTGTGGGGTACAGCCAATTATTATTTATAAATAGAAAAGCTAAGTCCACTTGGTTTGGGTGACAGAGAAGGAGGGCACTTGACCAGGCCCTTGCAGGGGATGTTCTTCCCCTATCAGCAGCAATCGGAACAGCCTTGCTTTGGACAGCAGCTGCCTCAGTATCAGGCATTTTTTGCCTCCCTGTGGGTGGTGTCAGTTTTCTGGGGTCTACACTGGTGGCCTGGGTTCTCCCACTTTGGCTCTCCAGCCTGTAACTGCCCCTGCCTACCTGACTCCTGAGTCAGGGCCTTTCTAGAGTCCCTTTATTGCTGACTTTCAACCTACTTCCTTTCCTCATCTGTGGTTAGGGTGACCATCTGTCCTGGATATTTTGGGAGAAGCCCAATTTTATTATTTCTTCCATAAATGTGGTTTTAACATGCATTTGAATACTTTAGCAAGACTTTTCATGTAAATAAATCCATATATCAGGAAAATGTCCTTTGGCAGACATCTTTTGTCATGGTTCTACCTAAAAAAAATAAAAACTGGTCATGTCAGATGTAACCTCCGTGGCGATGGTCTCTGGACTTCTCACCTGGCCCCAGGTCTGACTGGTTTGAGGTTCTTGGAGATGTCTGCCCTGGAGGTCACTCTAGAATGGCTCCTCCACCACCACCTCTATTGCATCACCAGCCTCTATGTGAAAATCATTGGTCCCATTTATCTGTGTTTAATTTTTTACTGCACCACCCAATGGAAAAAGTTCAAGAGCAGAAACTTTGTCCCGTCGCTGCTGTATCACCTAGAACAGTGCCTGGCAGACAGTAGATGTTCACAACTTTGTTGTGAAATTCACTGTGATTTCTGGTGCTGGCATCTTATTCTGGACCATGGTTCTCAGCCAGAAATAAGAAAATCCAAAGACCCTCTTATTGGAAACGTTCAAAGTCAACAATGGATGAGTTCTCCCAGTCTGCAGAGGGTCATCACAAAGGGCAATGTGGTTGACCCCAGCTTTCCCTCCCTCTGGCAGATGGCCCAAAGGGCCTAGAACACCAGAGGGACTCCATATGTTCAGAATGGTCTCCTCTCCGGCTGGAGGGACAGGCATTCCTCCTAGATGACCACAGGAACCATCAGATGTGGAGGATGGGTGCTGCTGCCCCAGGGCCTGGCATATACAGCAGGAACCCTCTTGGCTCTAGGCCCTCTCCCAGGCCTGCAGTGAGTTGGAGCCCCTCAAGGGTATTCTCAAGGGGCCAGTCCTTAGCTTCCTGGGTCAGAGAATTCCCAGGATGGGACAGGTCATAGCTGGCCCCAGGCTTCTTCCGGAATTTCCTGTTTCCTGGGAAGAGGCTGAGTTCATGTCGCTCTTCAGGCCTTTAACAGAGGACGGTGGGACTGGCTTGGGGAGGGCTCTGGAGCTGTCTAAATTAGGAACATTCAGAGTCTGGTCCCCAGGAAAGCTGAGTGCCTTCTGCAGGCACCCCAGGACCAATCATCTTGGCCAGTGGCTTTCCCCCCATGGAGCCTCTGGAGAAGGCACTCTCCTATCTCCCTGTAGGAGAATTGACCTTATCTTCAAGCACCTCTCCAGGGAGCCTGATCTGAGCATCCCAAGTAGATGTGGACACTCCCCCAAGCACCATGTGTCTCTCCAGCCCTGACCCCCACCCCCCATTACAGCCACTTGGCTACTGTCTTACCCTCTGCAGAACCTTCACATCTCTCCCAGAAGGGAGCCTGGTTCACTGTGCGGCTCAGTAGGTGCTTGATAAATTGTGTTCTGTGGCTCCATGGACTTGCCCCCAGCCTTTCTCCTCAGCCTGCCCACCCCTCCATTCAGGAAGTGGATCGCAGGGCTTGTCAAACCAAATCATAGCGTTAGAAGGCCTGGCTTTCCTGAGGCTAATAACTAGCATAGTTCTTCCAACCCCACCATCCCCTGGCTTTCCACTGCAGAGAGCAGAGCACAGCAGCTGCGTGAGGAGGTCCTGGCCTCCTCACCCCTCACTCCTGCCTGGAGATACATGGGCTATTGGGGTGCTTCCTCCCTCCAAAGTTGCCTCTGGTCTCCATAGTAACCGATTCTCAACTGGCCAAAAGCTCTGGTGGAGGTAGGGGAGGCCAGCAAATACTTGGTCAACTTATTGCCCTATGCCCCCCAGCTCTGCCCCAGTGCCCACCCTCAGAGAGCTGGCCATACCTTTCCCTTTCCCAAGCCTCAATTAGGCAGAGCTTCCTAACCGTTTCACATCATGACTGATACCCTAGGGTAAGGAAGCTACTAGTAGGCAGAGCATGGTAGCTTGCCTCCCCGGCTGCCCCAGGCCTTGCCCAGCAGCCTCAGGGCTGAAGGCAGCAGTATCTTCTCCTCAGACACACGCCAACTGGATGCCCCGATTAAAGGTGGCGCCTCCCTTTTGAAGAAAAGAAGAAAACTGAACCAACACAATTTGCTCAAGTGACATATTTCAATATAATCTCTAAAACTCTATGAATTGAACAGATAAAATACCTCTGGGCTATTTTGTTACAAAATATTTGCCATTTGGATTAGTCGCTGGGTGCAGCCACCCTGCCTTTCCCTAGAGAGGTTTCTCTCTGATGGGGTGGAGGGGTGTGTGTGTGGGGGAGGGACTGCAGCAACAAGGTATGTACAGCAGAACACAGAGACAGACAGACTGGGACAGCAAGGGCGGATTACCCAATAAACTGTTCACTGCAGATTAGTAAGTAAGAACAAGGAAGCCTATGCTTACCTTGCTTACTGGGTATTCCCTCCCTGTCACGAATTGTACATTTGAATTGAGGCTTTGATTCAGCAGGAAGGTGCTGTGGGGTTGGAAGACAGATGCCAGCCATACCTAGAAGCAGAATCTTTGATGTGGTGAAAAAATGTGAAATTGTTCACTATAGATTAGTAAATAAGCACAAGTAAGCCCACGCTTACTTTGCTTATTGGATAATCCAACACTTTGGGGCAGCCTATTGAGTACAAAGAGATGTTGTGGAAGGGTGAGGGTCAAGAACTCCAGGGGGCAGGGCCCGGGGCTGACAAAAGTATGCGGGAACCTTTGGAGACAGACTGACAGACAGACTTCCAGGACAAACTACCAGGGCAGAGTCTTGTTTCAGGTCTAGAGGTGACATTTGCCTAAGAGTGGGCGGAAAAGCTAGTTTCAACTCCTACTCTTGATTCTGGAGTTGGGGCCAAATGGATAAAATCAGGAGGGACCCAGGTCCCCTAAGTAAGGCTTAGAGAGTTGATAGAGTAGGACCATTTCGGGGTAGCCAGGGGGCTGGGACCTGGGCACCAGGCTGTGCCTGGGGGCTCCATCACACTTCGCTTCTGCTCAGCCTTGGGAGAGCAGTGGGGGCCAGGAGCATCTCCAGCTAGGTCCTCTAGGAGGGCCGGAGGCTCTGACTGGCCGCTGCCATTGGGTGGAGACAGGAGGCCCTTCCCAGGGCTCTGGAGGCTGGGTTGGGGGAGGGGGAAAAGGTGGACCCCAACTCAGTCTGTTGGCTGATAGGGGATAGAGCTTACAGGTGTGAAGCTCTTTCTTCTCCTGACATTAAGGAGGGCCAGCTGTGCCTCATCCCAGGGTTAAATGAGGTTTAAGCCTCTGGGAGCTAAATGCCTCAAAGCTCACGGTTGCCTCCATGTGCTGCTACCCTCAGGTGGCTTTGCTTGCTAGGGCAGGACTCCCTGTGCTGCCAGTGGGCCCAGGGCAGCCACCTCAGCACCATGCCATCCCCTCTCCACGGGGTAGGGAGCCGTCTACCCTGGTGAAGGGGCTCAGAGATGCCTGAGAGGCCAGATCCTCAGGGGAAAGGCCCTGCCAGCCCTCAGACCCTGTAGGCCCCCAAACTACAGGAAAAGCCAGGTCTCAGCAGAGGTGGGCAGGGAGGCGCCCATTCTACCTCAAAGAGCACCATGCCCATCACCAGGGAAGGAGGTAAACTCTGGGGCACAATGTGAGCAGGAGACAAGAAACTCAATAGTCAGGGGAGCTCAGCAGGCTGGCGGGGCTGTAGGGGGCTGTCCCCTTTCCTCAGCAGCCCTTGGTCCCCACCTATATTCAGCCATGCTCATAACTCATATTTCTTCATAACTCATACTTCACATGCCTCCCTCCCATTCATCATTTTCACTCACTTTTTTCAAAGTCTTATTTTCAGTCTCCCTCATTCAAGATCCATCCACTCTCATGCACACAACTCCTATGTCCTTGGCTCCTGCTGCCCAGAACTTCAGTTGTTACAGATAAGCCCTGCTTCGGTCAAGGGCATCAGAGGAGGCTGATTTGGGCACCCCATCTGCTCCATTCTGAAAGGTTCTGATTAGAGTATCCCTGTTAAGACACAAAAGATGGGACTAGGGCCATGAGGACAGTCATGAGCACATGGGCTGAGGATCCACAGCAGGAGGTGGTGGCAAACTGGCTGCAAGTTATGGAAACAGAGCCAACAAAGACAAGGCCAAAAATAAATCTGTGGGGTGACATCATAATGACGTCTGGGTGACCACACACATACACACAAAACTAGGTCATCTGTAACCTCAGGTATTAGGGGAAGAATCTTTTGTCTCCCAGTTGGCCCAGGGTACTTACTGCACATTTGGTCTTGGGGTAGGAGTTAAGCTAATTCACTTTAGACTTTGCTGACACCCACTTGCACCTTGCAGACCACTGTAACAATGAGTTCCAGGGGAAGGGGGATCCTAACACGGGACAGCAACTACCATTGGCACAGGACTGGAGGTTCAGTCTGGCTTGGGAAGACACTTCCTGAAAGGGTGGTGATTAGAACAGGTCAAGGCACCATCCTGTGGTCTCTGAGGCAAGGCTGGCCTCTTGTGGGGCCTGGGCTTGGTAAATCTGTCTAAAGGTTGCCTCTCAATTCTGCTTGGCATGGGGGAGGTTGACAAGAGTCCAGAGCCCCAGACTAGCTCTCCTTTGCACTTTTGAGGGTTCAGGGGCTCACTGAGCCACCCCTACTGGAGGCAGGTCTGGTGTGTCCCAGGAGGGGAGATTTAAAGGCTGAGGGGCTAGTTTGGATGGCCGATGGGGAAATGCAGGTGGTTGTGCAGTACCTGCTCCTATTGTCCTCTCTGTCCCCAAATCCCTTCTGGAGGCCACAGAAAGTCAAGCAACAAGGAGCTCCCTCCCTCTGCTGCTGGCTGCATTTGCCCTGGGAAATCACCTTCCGTATGTCAGCTTCCACGATGGAACAATGCAACCTGGGTCTGTGTACCCACCTGTGTACACATCCCAGTGGCTGGGTGTGTGGGGCTAGGGAACTAAGAAACTCTGAAAAAGGTGCATTTTGGCAGCTGTATGACCTCATGATTCCATGGTGCTATTGAACTGGTCATAGAGAACTGAGGGAGCTCCCTTTTCCTTCCTCCCTGGAGCTTGGAAACTTCTAGTCTGCACAGCCCTGGCCAGGCAGAGACCCAGCCTCTGGGAAAGCTAGAGGAGAAACCCTGCTGAGGACAGGCAACATCTCAGGGGATGAACAGCCAGCCTCTTGAGACTGCTGGGCTGGGGACAGGGGACAGCAGAGAAAGCTGGCCCTCCCTACACCTCCTCCCCACGTGGCTCCTTCAGGGAGCGAGTGCCAACCCTCCTCCACTCAGTCCAGCCACAGATGCACCTTATCCTGAGTTGTCAGGCCACCTTCTGTCCGGTGCTCTGGTGCTTGCTAGCCCAGCCTCCTCCAGTCCTGCCCACGGGCCTAAGACCCTGTGTCACTAGCAGACTTCAGGGTTTGGGTGGAGGCCTCCCACTCCTGTTTTCTTCAGTCTGTGGCCCAAATGGGGAGCATGATGGCAAGAGGCAGAGGAAGTTTCCCCACGTCCAGCTGTGCAGGGCCCCAGGAGAGTGAAGTGGTGTCTTGAGATTTGGGGATAGGGTGCTCAACCGAGTAAGGGAAGCATGGTCAGAAGAGGCAAGCCAGGTGCCACAGATTGGGGTTCTGGTTCCAAAACGACAGTGACTGGTGATGAGAATGTATGTCAGGGCGTGGGGAGCTGCAAAGGGGCAGTCTGGGCTGTTGGGCCCCCAGCAGCCAGCCCTCTGCGGACAGCAGAGTGAGGTGCAGTCTACACCAGGCTCCTTGAGCCGCTGGAGTAGCGCCGCCGGTGCAGAAGGGAGCCTGGTGGGCAGTACTGGTGCGGGTGGTTGTAGGGGGGTGGGGGTGGGGGCAGTGGAGGCTGGTGGATGACCTTGACTGGGGACCCTGGGCCACCCAGGGGTGTGGAGCCGCAGGAGTCAGAGGAGGACGAGGCGTAGCAGGAAAGGGCCTGGCTCAGCAGGGGCTCCATGCGGGCCAAGCAGGGCTTGTCCAGGACAATGACCTTGACAATTTGCTGGCACTGCACCAGGGTCCCCGGGGGCGTGGATGGTGGTGGAGGCAGCAGCAGTGAGGGCTGCTCTCGCAGGGGGCTAGGCTGCAGGTTTGGCAGCGGCGCTGGCACTCCCTTCTCGGCCCCCAGCGCGGGGTTGTGCTGAGACATTTGAAGCCTGTTGTGAATTGACACCTAGTTTAGAAACAGCCAAAGAAGCATGAAATGTTACAAGACTAATTCCCAGCTGCTAGGACTGGCTACCCTGAGCCGCCCTTTGCCTCCCCGCTCTCCCAGCTCCTGCTGCCCATTACGTGCACTTAGTCTTCCTTTTGACCCTTTCCCCTTCTGTCCACCTAGAGGAAAACTGGCTGCCAAGCAGAGGGCTGATCCTGCTTCTTCCCCAGAGCGACAGTAGAGTTGGGAGACTGACTCGTCCTGCTAGTTCTGCTACTGACTGTACAATCTCACCTTGCTAGGCCTCAGTTTCTCCATCTGTGAGATGGGTGGTTGGACTAATTGACTGTAGGGTTCTGCAGAGGTCTTATAGTCACATTACATGGGCCTGCTGGGTTGGTGGCTTGGGCCATGGCTAAACTTCACCTGCCTCCCTGTCCACCAACCTCAGAGCTTAAAAAGCAGAGATAATAGTCTATGTTCCCTCCCTGCCTCTCAGGGGTGTGCTGAGGACAAAGGGGGACTGGACACAAGGACAGTCAAGCATCTTTGAGCCTTCACTCCCCTCTCCTCCCACCAGCTTTGTTAAAGGGCAAAGATGTCCAAATCCCAGAATGTCAGGGATCTCAGAAGGGGTGATCTGGACCTACCCCACCCAGCAGACTCCCCAAGTCCATGAACAGCAACAAGCGCAGCCCAGACAGCCAAGGACAGAGTCTGAGACCCTGGCTGCCTTTTGGGTCCAAAGTGGGTCCTGGTAAATCTGTCCTGCTGCAGGAGGAGTTACCCAGAAAGGGCTCAACTCTTATCCATTGGGTGAGGCAAGAAGAGGTGGCCCAGACAACGCCCATGAGCCCCTTTCCTCAGACCATGGAAGTCACTGTGAGCCAGGCTGTCTTCCTCTAGCCAGCAGCGGGAGGTGAGAGAAATGGGTGAAGGGAGGCTAGAGGATTCTGGAAGGAGAGGGACTTTATTCCTTACCCTGCTCTATCCTCCAAGCTCCTTAGCTGATATGACCCACCACACCCGCACCAAATAACTCAAGGGAGATGACTGAGGCCCTTCTTTTCTCTGAGAATGTTTGCTATTGGGCCACCATCTGTCCTTTGACACCACGTCTCAGGGCCGGCTGCTCAGAACACAGCGGGGGAAGTTGAGGCTGCAGGGGAGGGGACTGTATCCCAGAGCCTAGATCAGGATGGCCCAGCCTGAGAGCCCATCTCAGAGCCCTAAGCCTGTTTATTAGCCAACAGTACAATTTCAGGGACCCCCTTTCCTGGCCCTAGGCACTCCTCATAGTCTCATCGAGGCCTGGTTCTTTAGTCCTGACCCTCAGTATTCACAAGCCCTTGACTGCCAAGCTCAGCACTTTGCCAGTCTTTATTGATCATGCTCAACCTCCAACCTCAGCAGCACTGTCTAGGCCTGAGGTCCCCTCAAATGAAGAAGCCCCTTGACCTTCTCACTGCCTTGCTGAGACCCATGGCAGACCAAGAGCAGGGCTGTGGCCCACCTTTTTGGTGGAACCTTAAAGCTGCTGGAGGGGGACAGGCTCCTCCCTCCATTTGCTTGTATCCTGAATTCTTCCCCAGGAGGAAGTGGTGGCCTGAGATAGCTGGGCAGGCTGGGCCTTTTCGGCTCACTTTCCCCAAATTTTACAGCTGCCCTTCCCCAGGCCAATGTCTGCTGCCCCATGCCCAGAGAACTGAGCCTCTCCCAGCCCCCCATCACTGCCATACCTCTCAGCCTCTTCTCTACTTCCTGCTTTGTGATCCCTCTCTCCACTGTCTGCACCTTCCTCTTCTAGCCCCAACCACCTTTACTTTAATGGTTCATAAGCAAAAAGCAGGCAGTGACAGCAAAACTCTCTTATTCTGACCCCCCTTCTCACCTCCCTGCTGATGAAAGAAAGAAAGCAGGGAAGAAGGAGGAAGGAAGGAAGACGGAACAAAGAAAGGAAAAGGAGGAAAGAGACAGACAAAGAGCCAAGAAAGGCAGTCAGGTGGAACATGAGTAGCAGGTCAGAACAGCTCAGAGATGATGGAAAAAGCGCCTGCCAGAGGGCTCGGCCAGGCAATGACGGAGAGAGGGCAGGGGAGAGAGAGCTTGGGTCCAGCTGAGAGGCCACGGGACGGCAAGGCTGTCCTCTGTGCAGGGAACAGAGGCTGGTAGGGCCCTGCAGCTAGCCAAGGGGTGGCAGCCTTGCAGATAGCCACATGCCCTTTGAGGTGGGGGAGGGTAGGAGGGAAGAATGGTACACTGGAGTGCTTGTCCTCTCTGGGCAGGTCAGGCTAAGGCATGGGCAGGACTGGCAGAACAAACGGAGGGCTGGTAACTTAGTGTGCTTATCTGCAAGGCTAGAGAATGGGCAGCTGCAGGAAGATGGGGAGAGGAGGGGGCAGAGGATGGAATACCCACCCTGGGGGCTTGTCAGCTGCTGGGGCAGGAAGCTCCTCCGTGTAAAGGTGCCTCCTCCAGACACAGGTGTGTGGGGGATGGGGGCCATAGAGGTGGAGGAAAGAAACTGAGCTCCCCTGGGGGGATCTTGGGGCTTCCCAGAATTTAGTTAGCCTGGTGGACCGGCTCCTCCTAAGAATTTAGTTAGCCTGGTGGACAGACACCTAAGTGCAGGTCCCAGACTGGGAAGCCCTTCCAGTGCGGAGTGGGGTTGGGGAAGGAGATGTGTGTGTGAGCAGCCAGTGGTCCCTGGAGGCCTGGCAGGGAAGGAGAGGAAGGGAGGGGCTCATTGAGGTGCTAAGGGGCCAGTGGGGGAGGCTAGGCCCAGCTAATCTTGCAGGAGCAACTGCATACCCCCAGGTGACACTCAGGGGTTTGGCAGAAGTCAGCTGCTGTTGCTATGTCCCTACTCCCTTCCCACTTACTGTCTTGGACAAAAGAATAGCTGAGAACCTGTCACTGGGGGATGGACAGTCTCTGGGTTTATCAGCTCTTCTCCCAGGAACCAAAAACTGAACCTGTTGCCATTGAGCCAGTTCAACTCATGATTCAGAGTAGAATTGCTCCATAGAGTTTTCAATGGCTGTGATCTGTCAGAAGCAGATCGCCAGGCCTGTATTCTGAGGACTCTGGTTGGATTCAAACTGCCAACCTTGTGGCTAGTAGCTGTGCATTTAACTATTTGCACCACCCTGGGGCTCCTCTCCTAGGAAAATCTCTAAGATAACCTCAACTCAACTCACCCCATTTGGCCCCATTTTCTCCATTTACCTCCCTGCCCCATGGTCAGCATTCCAGATGGACCAGCTGCTCCAGGCAGAAGTTCCTTCCTCCCAGCTGACCCCACTCTCAACTCTTCAACTTCCCCCAAGAGGTACCCAAGAGGGCAGGGTCTTCCCCAGAAGTGACCACTTGGAGACCTGACTTAGGGGTGGTTATTCTCTGGAGGGATACCAGACCTCTCCAATGGCAGGTGGGAGGATTTGAGGAAAGGACTATAAGGCTCTCTGATAATAGCAAATATTTGAGGATCAGTGAACAAGAAGCAGTTTGCTGGGGAAGTGGACTCTGGGGAGCATGGGAGGAATCACCCTGAAGGGTGTCATGGGCTTTGTGTCCACAGTTAGTCTGGGAGCTCGACTTTGGAGGGCGACCAGCTGGGGCACGCTAGGGTGGGAATGGGTAGAAAGTGCTGGAAGCTTTATTAGGCGCTAGAATAATGGCATTACCCATGCTAGCAGTAACTTTTAATTGTATCTCTTGAAATTGGTAAAATGGTGAGTCGGGCTGGGGAGGCATTGATTAATACCTGAGAAGAGAAACAACAGAGACGGTGAGAAGAAGGACAAGCGGGGGCACAGAATCACTCACCTCGGCAACCAGGCCTCCACTTACCTCCACCGTGTTCTCCACAGGCTTCTCCCCCAGCACCGTGTCCCTTTTGGCTTTGAATACAAAAGGCCCAAGGCTCAATCTCCACTGGCCTCAAACACAAATTCGCACCCCCTCCACCCCCAATCTCTGCAATTCAGATGATGTGGGCAGAAAGAGCCTGTGTGTCACACCATTCCCAGCCCTGATGCAGCCTGGGGCAGTGGCCAGGAAGTCACAAGCTCAGTGTTCTAGTTCTAGTCTTGCCATTCAGTAGCTGTGTGACCATGGGCAAGATGCTACACCTCTCTGGGCCTCTAAAAACTAGATCTCTGAAGTTCTTTCTGATGTTGACATTATTGAGTCTAATTTACCCACAGTCAAAGCCTTTCCAACACAGACTTTGAAAGTTGGCTTAGGAGGTGGGGACTGGCACTGGTTCTTTGCTCTCAGAAGCACAAGGGATTTCATTGTGCATGGATACATGTTAACCTGTCTCCTTCAAGCACAGACTGCTTGAGGGCAGGCACCCTGTTTCTTCCTTGTTCTTCTCCCTGCTACCTAGTAAACCAACTCTGACTCATGAGGACTCCGTGTGTGTCAGAGTAGAACCACCCCATAGGGTTTTCAGTGGCTAATTTTTCAGAAGTAGGTCACCAGGCCTTTCTTCCAAGGTGCCTCAGGGGACATGTGAACCTCCAACCTTTCAGTTATCAGCCTAGTGTGTAAACGTTAGCATTCCCAGGGACTCCACCTAACTTGGCAGTAAGGATTAAATGAATCGAGGCCAGTACAGCACTCACCACACTGCCTGGCATAGTAAACAACAACCAAAAAAAAAAAAAAAACCAAACCAAACTCACTGCCATTGAGTCGATTCCGACTCGGAGTGGTCCCCTCTTTGGGTTTCCAGGGCAGTAAATCCTTAAGAAGGAGCGCTCTGGTAGCGTAGTGCCTAAGGCACTTGACTGCTAACCAGAAGGCTGGCGGTTCAAACCCACCAGCCACTCCCTGGAAGGAAGATGGGGCAATCTACTTCCATAGTGATACTGCCTCAGAAACCCAAGGAGGGGTCGCTATGAGTCGGGTCTGACTCGACGGCACATAACACCAAACAACAACAAATACTTATGGAGGTAGATTGCCTAGTCTTCCTTCCATGGAGCAGCTAGTGGGTTTGAACCACTAACCTTCTGGTTAGCAATCAAATGTCTCAGTCACCACACCATGAGAGCTCTTGGCATAGTAAGAGCCTGAAAATGGCTGTCAAGACTACTAGGGAGGTTCTGGCAGGCTTGGCCAGCACCAGGGTCCCCATGGCCCTCCATGTCAGCTTGATGAGCCTTTCTGGCTCAGGTACTTCTAGTTCCCACCCCCAGCTCCACTAGGCATCTCAGGGCCCTTTAGCAGGAGCCCCCTGAGTTCTCAGACACCCCCAAGGGTGCTAGCTCCCCTCACTGTGCCCATCCCTCTGCTTTCTCTAGCACAAAGGGGAGCTGTGCTGTTGTTTGGGAACAATGAGAACATCCTTCTGTGAAGACTCCTCTTGGAAAAGTCCCTGGGACGCGCTTCTTGGCCTGAGGGGCTGTGGCATCCAAAATAGGCAGGCTGGGGTACGGGCTGTGGGTAGGGGGTCAGGGAAGATATCACAGTGGAGAGTTGGCTCTGGAATGTTAAAAGGCTGTGAAACAAGCCACAACCCATGCACTATGACCTTAGAGAAATGAAAGGGCTTTTGGAAAGCAGAACTATGATACTTGATTGCAGTCTAAACCCATAGAGAGAAGAGGATAGATCTCCACATAGCAAAAAGAGCCCCAAGTCTTGCTTGGAAAATGAATCTCCTCTCCTAGCTGGTGTGACCAGTTCCTATGGGGCTGCCTATTCAAATCGTAGTGTCACAGCCAAGTGCTAAGGTTACAGACCAAGATGAAAACCACTGGAATGTCTCCACTCAAGCTGATGTTTTGCAATGACCTTGCTTTCCAGTGCTTAGCACAGGGCACACAGTAGACACTCAATAATTATTTGCTGAGTGTAATAATAAGTGAATTTGCAAACAGTCCTCAGTGTTTGGTGGAGTTTTGTTGGGATGAAATTTAATCCTTACGTCATCTCTCCTTCTAATTCTCTTTTGTTCAGGGCTGGTGGAGTGGAGGTGGGGTAACTTTCTGTGAGTGCAGCAGGTGGGGGCTGAGGTTAGGAGCTGGAGGGAGAAAGATAGAAGCATGTCCATGGGAAGAAGGAAGCAGGTCTAGGTGAGCAGAGGTGAAGCAAAGTCTGCAGCTGGCTTTAAACATCTAGGTAAGTCATTCAATTTGAAGGAACCGTTTCAGAAATTGGGTTTGAGTTCTCATCTGGATTTTGGGGTGGACTGACTCTGGGATAAAGGAATGCTTAGGGCCTATTAGTGAAAACACTTTAAGGGGAAGAGCAAGAGTTCCAGACCTTTCTGACCATCCTTCTTCCTTGCTCTGGACTCTGATCTTCTACTGACACTTGCACCATGCATACACTTCTTTCTTATCTTCCCCCTAACTCCCAGCACTACAGCCCCACAAAACAAAGAAAAGCAAGCCTGGAGTTCCTCCACAGAAACAAATGGCCATGGAGACTAGCACCCACCCAAATTCCCCAGGAAACGAAGCCCAGGGGCTATGCATGGCCTCTGTGGGCCCAAGGCTCTGAGCAGAGCTGTGGCTCACCTGTAGGTGATCCGTGCTTGGACTGTGGGTCCACCTGTGCTCCACTGGACTTGAAGGAGAGGGTCTTTGCTCCCTGCTGTTTCTCCAGCTCCCCTAGGGGATGGAGAAGCCCATAAACAGTTGTTGTTGTTAAGTGCCGTCGAGTCGTTTCCGACTCATAGTGACCCCATGAACAGCAGAACAAAACACCGCCCCTAATCCCATGCCAGCTCCATGATCCCTGCTATACTTGAGTCCATTGTCGCCCATGAACAGAGAGCAACCCTTACCCTTGACGGTGCAGAGCTGAGAGGAGAATGATGAGAGAAAGCAGGAAGAGGAGGAAGAGGGACACTTCAAGCCTGCTACAAAAACTTTGGAGTCTGGCCATAGTAGCTTTGAATCCTGACCCTATCACTTAATTGCAAGTTAAGTAACCTCTCAGAGACTCAGTTTCCTCATCTGTATACCAGGATGATAATATCTACTTGGACATCACAACAGAGAGGCAGTGAAAGAGGTTAAGAGGAAGGTGGCTGCCTGGGTTTGAATTCTGGTTCAGATGCTTCCTGGTGGTGTGGCTTTAGGTAAGTTACTTAACCTCTCAGTGCCTCACTTGACAGCCAGTGGGGTCCACTTTCAAGTGTTGTAAAGAGGATTATGTGAGAAAATGCATTTAAAGCACTTAGAACAGGGTCAGGCATTTATTACAATGTATAAGAAGCCCTTAGCACACAGCAGACTTTAGGACTGTTGGCTAGTGAGGTCTCATCATTACTGCCCTCCCCTGACCACCCCCTACTTCCTCAGTGCCTGCAGGCCTGAGCTTCTGTAGGGTTTCCAAAGCCATTCCAAGCAGGAAATCCCACGTGCCTGCACAGCCAAGACATCTGTCCTGGTGCTCAACTTTAATTCCTCTCACTGGACTATAAACCTGTTCCTTCTTGTTCTTCCCTCAGCGGTGTTAGAGATCTGCCAGTTACCATCCTTGGAGACTTGACAGTCATTATTAAATCACTCCTCCAGCTTCTCTTTTCCAGGAGACATAATTCAAGTTCCTTTTATTAAAGCGACTCTCCTGGGTCCCATTTCCTGTCTTTCTGGTTGTCTATAATCCAGGAACACTGAACTGCAAACCCCCAAACCAGAACCATCTGCACCAATTGCCTGAATCACACCATCAATCAATATAAATATTTTTCCTGAACTGAAAGTTGGTTCTCTCCCCACAGAGGGGCTGTCTCGGATTTGGAGAAATTAGCGTAATAATTATAAGCAACCCGGGTGCACTTCTTATCTTGTCACTGACTGTGAACTTGGGCAACTTTCTTAAGCTCTGAGCCTCAGTTTCTTCATCTGTAAAGTGAGGATAATAAACCTTATTATATAGAGGAGCCCTGCTGGTGCAGTGGTTTAAGCATATGGCTGCTAACTGAAAGGTCAGTGGTTCAAACCAGGGCTTTGCATTAGCTCATTCTGGTTTGAATCCCACTGAATATTTGCATTTCCACCCCCAGATATACAGAATCAGAATCTACATTTTAACAATATTCCCAGGTGATTCTTATATAATCTTTACCGAAGCAGACTGCTCCCACAGAGTGGCTGGTGGGTTTGAACTGCCAACCTTTTGGTTAGCAGCCAAGTGCTTAACCACTGTACCACTAGGGCTTCTTGCTTTAGGAGAAAATAATATAGTAGACGTGGCAATCAGTCTGGTGCCTGACATGTAATCAGTGCTCAAGAAATGGTCACTGTTACTGTTTTTCATTTTCTTTTTTCTTACTTTCTTTTTCCTCTGTGCTCCAACCAGCCCTTCATCTTCTCTCAGCTATTCCTTCCCTTCTGTATGTCTGAACAAGAACAGCCAAAGGTAAACCTCTCTCCCCGCTCCCTTGCCCTCTAGACAGCAGGAGAGGGATATTCACCTCTTGACATAACAGGTTCTGACAGTATCTACTCCTTTGTACTTAGAAGGGATGTGATGTAGGGCTCTCCGTGAGGGGTGGAGGGAGATGTCTCTTCCAGCTAGTGCTAGTCAGTGCCTATGGTTCCCTAGGGCTGTGTGGAGCCATCTGTGGCACTTTGAAAACGAAAGAAGCCATTTGAGGGTGTGTCCTTGAGCTGTTTTAGAATAACAGCTGGGGTGGGCATCTCTGGGCATCCAGGCCAGCCCTTGCAAAGCTTCTGTTTGCTACACTGCTGAACTCAAGTATGCCAATTGATTGGGAAAATGGTATTTACATGTCTCACCCACGGCCCCCACCAGTTACCTGAGTCTGGTGTGGTGAATTTTTTGCTTTAACCTGATTTGGATTATTTTCTTGGGAAATTATAAATAGAACCTCTTCTTGTATTCTCAGAGAATAAAGGGCATGAGCTTTGAAATCAGAGTTTAATGTGAATGCCAGCTCTTCCCCTTCTAGTGTGTATGACCTGGATGTGCTATTAACTTCTCTGAGCCTCATCTGTAACACAGGGACAGTACACCTCCCTGCTCCACAGGGTTTTCACATCTTGGAAGGCTATGACATCTTGGAAGCAGATCACAGGTCTGTCTTCCGAGGCACCTCTGGGTGAATTCAAACCATCAACCTTTTAGCTAGTAGTCAAGTGCTGGACTGTGTGTGCCACTCAGGGACCTCACTGTGAGGATTAGCAGAATATAGATAAAACTACAGCGCACATAAGGAGCCCTGGTAGTGCAATGGTTAACCGCTTGCCTGCTAAGCAAAAGGTCAGTGGTTTGAAACCACTAGTGGTTCCATGGGAGAAAAGACCTGGCAATCTGCTCTCACAAAGATTGTTGTTGTCAGGTGCCGTTGAGCCAGTTCCAACTCATAGTGGCCCTGTGTACAACAGAATGAAACACTGCCCAGTCCTGCACCATCCTTACAACCTCTGCTATATCTGAGCCCATGGTTGCAGCCACCGTGTCAATCCATCTTGTTGAGGGTCTTCTCCGTTTTCGCTCTCTACTTTCCCAAGCATGATGTCTTTCTCCAGGAACTGGTCCTTCCTGATAACATGACCAAAGTATAAGAGATAAAGTCTCACCATCCTTGCTTCTAAGGAGCATTCTGGCTGTACGTCTTCCAAGACAGATTTATTCGTTCTTCTAGCAGCCCTTGGTATAATCAATATTTTTCACCAACACCATACTTCAAAATGCATCAGTCCTTCTTTGGTCTTCCTTATTCATTAGATTATAGCCCAGGAAACCCTATGGGGCAGTTCCACTCTATCACACAGGGTGGCAATGAGTCAAAACTGACTTAATGGCACACAGCAGCAACAACATCTCATACACAGTAGGTGCTCAACAAATAGTGATTAAAAAGCACCACCCTTGTCATATTGGGCCCCTGCTCAAAAAACTTTGATTGTCTTCTTACTGCCTAAACTTATTGCCACTGAGTTGATTCTGACTCAAAGCGATGCCCACTGGGCTTCCAAGGCTGTGAATCTTGGATGGCTGCCCAATCTTTCTTCCATGGAGTGGCTTTTTGGTTAGCAGCCAAATGCCTTAACCACTACACCACCAGAGCGTCTTTCTTATTGCCTAGTGGATTTATATTAATTTAGAGACACTTTCCAACTACGTGGCCCTATAAAGCAGATTTGAAATATATTTTTATTTCGTTTCAGTTTTAGAATCTATTCTTATTTTAGTTTTCTTTAAAAGCTATCTGAAGCCCCCTGCAGTGCTCGAATGGTAAAGGTTTACAAATGGGCACCAGTGGCAGACCATTGCTGTGTTTTTCTTAAACCAAAAAGCAACTGGTGAACCACCCAGATGTGTGACGAAACAGTCACTGTAGCATCAACCTCAACTCATGGTAAGCCCATGTGTGTCAGAGTAGAACTGTGTTCTGTAGGGTTTCAACAGTTGACTTTTCAGAAGTAGATTGTCAGGCCTTTCTTCTAAGGTGCCTCTAGGTGGCCTTGAACCTTCAATATTCTGGTTAGCAGCTGAGAACATTAATCATTTGCACCACCCAGGGACCCCAGAGATCCACGTATTTTTGAAAATGCCTGAATTGGAACAATCAAGAATCAAGGCATCCCACAGAGAAACATCACTCAAATCAAAAGATAGACAGTCTAGAAGGAAATCAGCCTAGGTTCTTTAAAGACCCATGAAAATGGGGAGATGATTCTGGATTAACAGATTATAGAAGTGAAACAACCAGACGTGATAAGTGCAGCTTGACTGTACCCTGGGGGGTTGCTGGGGTGGGGGGAGCTATAAAAAGACATCTTGGTGGGAGAACAGAGTCTGAGCTCCAGGGACCTCTTTGCTTGCAGCCCTGCCTTGGTCAGTTCACTTGGACGTCCTGGTCAAACACAGCAGAGTTCTCTGTTCCAAGGGACCCATGTGCAGCCCCACGGGCCCAGCTGGGCATGCACACTGTAGTGTACCTGGCTTCAGCTATGAAGAAACACCAAGAGTAATGTACCTGCAACTGGTCCTCTTGCTACCAGTGGCAGGGCAGTGGAAGCGAGAAAGAGAGCAAGGGGTGGAAGGGGGGCTGTGGCTCACCCCACACTCACTCCAAATGGGGCAAGTGCAGAGCCAGAGCTGTGTGTCTGTCTATAGGCTGAGCCTATCCCTCGCTGACTGGGTTCCCACCCTCCCCACCCCTGCCAACTGACCCTGGGTTCACTGCATCCTTACACTCTATCCGGATCTGCTCCAGCTCTGTCACCTCAGCAATGGACTCCTTCAGGTCCTCCACAAACTTCTGCATCTCGTCTGAGCCCAGGGCACAGAAATGCAGCACCTGCTTCTTCTCAGAGCCCGAAAGCGGGGTCACCAGTGTGATGCCATGAGAGTAATCTGGAAACCAGATCCCAAGACCCCACTGGGCCGTGAACAGTGGGGGCCAAGGGCTAGAGCCTCCCTCCACTGCCCTACAGCCATAGCCCTTCTCCCTCATCTTCCCCCAACCACCTTCTACTGGTCTACACCATGTCCTGATGGACTCAGACTTACATTCATTCTCAAAGAGGTGGAACTGCATGCCCAGCAGGCCAACGGACTTGCAGAAAGTGTATGTGGAGGAGCTCTTCTTCTTCGGGCAAAGTTTGAGAATCTGTTCAAGAGAGGACGATAGACATGCACTGACAGGCATAAATTCACACAAACGGACATGCACACAAGTGGAGGCATGAGCACCTAGAGATGCCAGATATGGTTTTGCAAGCACACAAGTAAACACACACAAAGGTACACACACATATACATGCACAGTCACACATTTAGGCTGCATTCACACACACACAAATACACACATTATATCAAAATATCTTTCTTCCTCACACAAAACCATCCAGTGGCTATCCCTACTATATTTAGAAGCCAATCCATATTTCCTGCCCTGTCTTATAAGTCCTACTTGGTCTAGCTTCATGCTGGAACCACACTGTCCTTCCCTCGGCAGCTTGAACAGGGCAAGCTCAGTACCATGACAGGCCCTTCACTATTTCTTTTTCTCTCCTCAAAGCTTTTTACATGGCTGGATTGTTCTCATTACTTACGTCTTATAGAAAGTTACTTTCAAGAGCCCTTCCCTAAGCAACCCATCCACAAAACCAACAAAAACAAAATAAAAGGAAACAAAAAAACCCCCTCCCTAATCCCAGTCACTCTCTATCCTATTGCCATTTTATTGTCTTCAGGGTACCTTCCCCTCACACCTGATATGATCTTGTTTGTTTTCTTATTTATTTTCTATCTCTCTCCCTACTAAAATGAAAGCTCATGAGCCAGTTGTTGTTGTTGTTGTTGTTATGTGCCGTCCAGTCGGCCCGACTCATAGCGACCCCTCCTTGGGTTTCCGAGGCAGTATCACTACGGAAGTAGGATTGCCCAACCTTCCTTCCGAGGAGTGGCTGGGGGGTTTGAACCGCCAGCCGTCTGGTTAGCAGGCAAGTATCTTAGCCACTATGCTACCAGAGCTCCATTAGTTGTTCAATAAACAAATAATTGTTCAGCACCTCCTATGAGTTGGGGTCTGGGGATACAGGAGAACAGAAGACGGAGAGAGCCCCGGACCTAAAGGTGTTTATGTTATCATGGAAGAAGATAGTCAATATGTAAGGCAATCAATCAGCATAAAGAAACCAAGGGAAGAAATAGGTAAATACTTAATAAATGTATTTAAGGGGGGGAAAAAAAAACATGGTACGAAGAAAGGGCAACTGAGTGGGCTCTTAGTTAGGTGGTCTGGGAAGACCTTTCTGAGGAGAGGACATGTGAATTGAGACCTGGATGAAGGGAGGGAGGCAGCAGTGCAAAGACTGCAGAGGCTGCAAGGAGCTTTTCTAGCAGGAGTGACAGGAATAAAGGCCTGAGAGGGGAGTCCGCCTGTGGGGAGGCAGCTCCTGGCCAGGGTGGCTGGAGCAGAGCAGCCCAAGGAGGGGAGCAGTGGGGCAGGAACAGGGTGGGGCAGGGGTGGAGTGGGGGGAGTGTGAGGTCAGGGCCAAGGGAAGTCCTGGAGGCCGTGGGCCAGGCCAGGGAGTTACAGGAAGCTAGGGGAGAGCTGAGGGGGTGGAAGTCTGGCAGCCTGATTTGTGCTCTAGAAAGGTGACTCAGCTGTGTGGACCATGGAGGGGCAGGTGTGGTGATGGGAGACCAGTAAGGAGGTGACCTTGTAATCCAGTTGAGAGGCTGGGGCTGCAACTAGAATGCAGCAGTGGAGGTAGTGAGAGGTAGTCAGATTTGGGATGAACATGACTCACTGAGAGAAGGGATATGAACAAGACATGAAGAAAAGAGGAAGTCAAATCCTGTTCCCTACTGTTTTCCCAGCTCTTACAATGCCTGGCACATAGCTGAGACTCGTAAAATATCTGTGGAATGGATACTTATTTTCAAGGAGTGAAGAACAAGTACCCTGCAGATGTGTGAGCACACATGGACATGCACATCAGCATCTCTCCCAACCGGGCTATGGGTACATCCTCCATTCAGGCCTCCCTTACTACCTTGCATACCTGGGACTGAAGCACATTGCCACACCCTCCCTGCTCCAGGCTTCCTGTAAAGTGGGAGAGGCCAAGGGTATGGGATCGAGTTCATTTCCACCATGACTGTGTAACCATAAACAGATACTGTAACTTCTCTGTGCCTCAGTTTCACAGCCTATAAAATGGGAATTATCATATCTGCTCCAGCTACCTCCTATCCCATGACATGAAAGGACCATGAGAACTGTAAGCAATCACACCATAAATAGTGTTCTGTTAGAAGATAATGGTAGTCAGGGCAGGCCTGATTCTGAGAGTGAATGAGAGTGAACCCTTCTCCCCTCCGCCCTTCCCACTCACCACCAGCAGGTCATTGAAGAGGAACACCTCCCTCTGGTGCGCGGCCTGCTTCTGCAGCTTGTTCACATCTGTCACCTCAAAGAGCCGGCTGCAGCAGACCAGGCGACGGTGGGGCACCGACAACACCTGGAACCAAGGCGTGGCACTCAGCAAGAGAGGCCCCAGAGACCCAGGCCCTCCCTACCTCACAGCATCCACTTTCCAGAAGAGGCTCAGAGAGAGGAGGGGGACCAAGGATGACCTCAAACTTCTGCCCTCCTCATCTGGGCTCTGTCCCCTTCATCATACTTCTTGGGCAGTTAGAGGAAAAGGAGTTCATCTCACTGGAGACAATGAGGAGAGAAATGAGTAGGGGATTGGGAAAGGAAATTGAAAAGAACTTCCAGATCATTCAAATCCAGGCATTGTCAATCTTTTTTCCTTCTAACACTTGTAGGAATGACACCTCTGTCTCTTTTTCTACTGTACATACAAAGGCAAGTGTGTAAGATGAAGGGATTCCAGATTGTTATGGTTTGAATTGTGTCCACCCAAAAAAATTTGTTGGAGTCCTAACCCCTGGTATCTGTGAAGATGTTATCAGTTAACATACCAGAGTAGGGTAGGTCATAATCCAATTGAGTGGTGTCTCTATAAAAGAGAAAGGACATGGAGAGGCAGATAGAGACCACATGAAGCAGAGACAGAGACTGGAGTTATACTGCAACTGCAAGCCAAGGAACACCTGGGGCTACCAGAAGCTGGGCGAACTGAGGAAGGATCTTTCCCTTAGAGGCTTCTGAGAGAGCATGGCCCGGCTGATATCCTGAATTTGGACTTTTAGCCTCCAGAACTGTGAGACAATAAACATCTGGTGTTTAGAGACACCCACCTTGTGGTACTTTGATATGCCTGCCAATGTATAGGGATACCTTGAATCAACTCCAGTGTGTAATACAAGCCAATCATTGGCAAACCAGACAAACTATGACCTCAGCGATAAAGGCTCTGACGCAGAAAGGGCATCCCTGCACAGACAGAGTAGATCAAGCCCACTGCAAAGGCCCCTGGGAAGCTGCCTCCTGAGCTAGCTCCTCAGGGAGGGGGAACTGGAGATGAATACTAGAGCATGCATCTCCAGAACCGGGGAGAAACCAGTTGTTGTCGAATCAGCCTTGGATCATGGTGACCTTGTATGTGTCAGAGCAGAATTGTCCTCCACAGATTTTCAGTGTCCAGTTTTTTAGAAGATAACTAGGCTTTTCTTCTGAGGCACCTTTGGGTGGGGTTGAACCTCTAACCTTTTAGTTAACAGCCAAGTGCATTAAGCATTTGCACCACTCAGGAACTCCAGAACCTATACAATATCCTTATGGAATGAAGAGCCCCTGCTGACATATAAGTAGTTTAGTAATCTACAGAGAATGCTCTCTTTAAAAATCATTACAACTTTGGAATACACCACCTGTCACACAGCTCATGACTGACTGGGAACCCCAATGAGTTGAGATACCATAGGTGTCTCTATATTTGGTCCATTTCCTGTCTTATATTTCACTAAGACTATCCAGGAATGCTTGGTGTCCATTCCATGCTAGGAAAGGGTCTCCATAATGGCCATCCATACAGATGTTTCAACCCTAGACCACTGGGAAGTCTTTCTTGACATCTCACCCCAGTCTTTCCTGCTGCAGTATCTGCTAGCAAAAGGCAATAAGGATATTTGGCAAGAGGAAGAAAAAGAGGATACACAGCATGACATGTAGTGAGCACTCAACTGTTTTTTAAGAGAATGAATAAAAGGAAGATGCTTTCGAAAGGGAAGGAAAAGAATGAGAGGTAATATCAGGGAGAAAAAAGGAAAGGCAATGAATGGGAGATGGGGTGGTTTGGCAGCCATGAGAGAGGAAGTTGAGCCCCAACATGGCAGCAATGCTCTGTAGGGAACACTTACTGTCTTCATGCCCACAATGGACTTCTCCACCTTGGTGACATACGTGACATGGTCCTCATTGGACTTGAGCTCCTTCTGCTGTATCCTTTCATAGATGCCCACCACCAGCTCCCTGGGGATGTCAACACCATCATCCACACCTACCAACATGGAGAAGAGCTTGAAGGGATAGGAGCCAGAGAGAGCAAACCCCATACCAGATTGATGCTTCTAAAGGGTGACCTTGACTTTGCCACATTCCCATTTCAAAGCCTTCAATGGCTGCTGCCCATACCCACTCAGTAAAGCTCAGCAGAAAAACTACTATAATATAGTCCTGACACACATCTCCAGCCTCATCTCCTGCTGTTCCATAGACAGAACCTTCCCTCTCACTTCCCAGGATGCTTTCCTGACTATTTCCAGCCTCCATGTTCCTCTTAAGAGCCTTTGCTTCTGCAGCTCTGTCTCCCTGGAAGGTCTGGATATTTGTCTTAAACTCCCCTCCATGTGAGCATCCTGAAGCCAGAGGTTCTGTTTTGTCCTCTTTTGGATCATCACATGCCAACCCCCAGGCCCTCACCCCACTGCCAGCAGGAACACAGTGTTCAGTGAGTAGGTGATGAATGAGAAACAAGATTCTCCCCTGTGTGTGGGGAGTAGGGCATTAAGTAAAAAGGAGCAGGGCAGACCACTGTGGTAATACAGGTAATTAAACCCTACCCCATCTCTTACTTCAAAGTAATGACAGAACTCTGGCAACAACAACAACAACAATACTGGCAGAAAATATACCAACATGAAAATAGTTTCTTTTGGAGGTAGAAACAGTGGCAATTTAGAAAAAAAAGTCTTATTTTATTTTTTCCAAGTCTTTCTTTAATAAGTATATGCTTCTTTTATAAGAGCAAAAAAATTAAAAATAAAATAACTTTGGCAAGTGTCCTCAAAGGAGTTTTCCCAACTGCTGAGAAGATATTATGCCCACTATGAGCAACTTCCTGTCTTTTCCTTGCTTGTTCCTTATCTGAACTTGTTTTTTAAAATTGGACAAAATGAGCCATGCAGTACCTTTCAGGGCCCACAAGAAATCCGGGTGAGGGCAAGAAAGAACAGGGATAAAGAATGAACACACAGATGCTTCCAAATGGAGATGGAAACTTGGATGCTTCTGCTCCCACTGAATACTCTAGTAAAAAAAGAATTTTTTCTTAAAGGCATAAACCGACAAAGATAAAGAGAATGGGAGAAGAGGCAATAACACCACAGGATCTAGAAACTGAGTGGATGGATGAGTGGATGGATTAGAAAATCTGAGAAAGCTGAAACCTATGCCAACAGAGAGGTTAGAAGTCACCCAACACACCACGGAACCACCAAAGTGTTCTGGAATTCATGGCAATAGAGATACAAACCCCTGAAAGCTGAGGTAAATGAGGGCTGGAAGCAGGAAAATAGGTTGAAAATAAGTTTTAAAAGCACATAGAATTCCCTATCCCCTCCACCACTCCTGTAAAAGACTAGGTGATAATCCTCTGGAAGGGGTGAACGAGGAATTCTGGGCTGGGGCACTCTAAGCCAAGGGTGAGAGTCCATAGGGGATGAAGTTGATGTCTAAATGCTGAGAGGCCCCTCAACCCTATTTCCCGCAAAGATCTCAGAACACCAAAAGCCAGACTCATATCCTTTGAGCAACAGACTGGACAGTTCTTTTTTGGGGAATCAACCAGCACAAGAAAAAATACCTAAAAATATTGCAGTAGGGGTTCCCCGAAAAACAGCTCAACTAGACCACCTTTCTAGAAAGCCCACCAATCTGCAGTCTTCATCCACGCACACAGAGTTTTAGATCAGTTTTTAGTGGCTCACCCTTAAATATGACTAGACAACCAAGTCTAACCAACTATGTGTAAATAGTCTAAAACATAAAAGAGAAAGAGATACAGGGAAAAACAGAAGAAATAGAGGCAAGCAGGGAGAAGGAAACTGAACTAAACACACAAATAACAACGTATCATTAATATCTTCAGAAGCATGAGAATATACTGCATCTGTGAAACAAGAATGTTGTTGTTGTTGTTGTTGTTTGCCGTCGAGTCGGCCCTGACTCATAGCGACCCCTCCTTGGGTTTCCGAGGCAGTATCACTACGGAAGTAGGATTGCCCAACCTTCCTTCCGAGGAGTGGCTGGTGGGTTTGAACCGCCAGCCTTCTGGTGAGCAGTCAAGTGCCTTAGGCACTATGCTACCAGAGACAAGAATAGTTACTATAAAAAAGGAACATTCAGAGAACAAAAAAGAACTCTTGAAAATGGAAAATATGGCAGTAGAAATTAAAAACTTAGAAGAATGAGTGAAAGATAAAGCCGAGGGATATCTCCCAGAAAACTGAACAAGAACACAAAGATGGCATGTAGAAAATCTATGGAAATTAGAGGAACAAACTAAGATATTCAGCATCTGAGTAATACAAGTTCTAGGAAGTGCACATAGACGGTAAAAACTATCAAACACAATACTTAAGAAAACTTCCCACTTGTGAAGAACATATGTTTCTACACTGAAAGAAACAACTTAGTACCCAGAACAGTGGATGAAAAAGACCTATCACAAGACCCATCATCATTAAATTTCAGGACACAAAGGAGAAGCAGAAGAACCAAAACGTTTTCGGAGAGAAAGTAATAATAACAATAATACACAAAAGGTCAGAAAATAGAATGGCAGAGCAACACTGTCAACTAGAAGACAATGGAGTAATGCCTTCAAAATTCCAAGTGAAAATGTTTCCAATCTGGAATTCTATTCCCAAGCTTCCAATCAAGGATGAAGATAGAAAAACATTCAAACATGCAAGTTCTCACACTCAAAGGGTGCCTCCAATATTCTTTTCCTCTGAAAGTAAAAATGAGGAAACTATAAAATCCAGGAAACAGGAATCCAACACAGGAGCAAACTGAAGGAGATTCCAGGATGATGGTGGAGGGAGATACCATGGTGACAGCTATGCCTCAGGCCTAGCAACCTGTCCAGACTGGAACAGAACTAGAGGCTCCAGAAGAGAGAGCTCCAAGAAGCAGAAACTCAAGATACCTCCTAGGTTTAAAAGTATTGAGAGGGGCACCTAGCGTGGAGAGTTTGGGGATAAGTTAGTGGCAGGATCATAGAGACCTAAGCAAATGGACAAAGAAATTGTAATCATTATATACATTAAGATCCTGCTTTGGATTGTTTACCTAGTGTCGGTAATATAAACACTGATCTAACACAAATGATGGTTTGCTACCTGTCAGATGGTGCACTACACCAAGCCAAACCTGTTGCCATCAAGTTGATTCTGACTCATAGTGAACCAGTGGGACAGAGTAGAACTGCCTCATCAGGTTTCCAAGGCTGAAATCTTTATGGAAACAGACTGCCTCATCTTTCTCCTGAGGAGCAGCTAATGGGTTTGAACCACAGACCTTTTGTTTGGCAGCTGAGTGCTTAATCACTGCCCCACCAGGGCTCTTTCAGTGCACTATATAAATTAGAAAAAAGACTTGGAGTTGGTAGATGCCATAAAGTTATCTGCAAAGTTGACTTAAACAGACTCAGGACCCAAAAGTCCTGTTCTTGGCTCTTCCCTCATAAGTCGTGGGGTGGGAGGGTTTGGTACCAACTATGATGCCAGGGATCTAGAGGTCAATGTTTCATGGATGGCACGGGGGCATTACCCAAAGGCTCTTACTGCTTTGGGTGGGGCAGTGGCAGTAGCTCCTAGAAACTCCCCACCCAGATACCTGGCATGAAAGTAGCTTTCCCAGCCTGCTATGCATAACCAAGCGTAGAGATCAGCATGCAGTGCCCATGGCCACTGAGGTAACAGTCTCAATGGGGGCTCAGACTCACTGTCTCCTTTGGAATTAACACTGAACAGAATGTGGACCGAGCAATGGCCTCACCCTTCCTATCCCGTCCCCACCTCCTCACCTCGCAGGTTTCGGATAAAGTCCTCTAGCATCATCTTCCGATCAGGCTTAATGTTGGGGCTGTACATGTCGGTGTTGAGGAGGATGATGGCGAAGGCGAGGATGAAGATGGTGTCAGGGTTGTGGAACTGCTGCACCACCTCAGGGTTGCACATGCAGTAGCGCTGGCTGCGGTTGGGGAGACATGGAGCCGGATACTGACACCACCTCCTTCTACCTCTCCTCTAAGCTCCAGCAATGCAGGGCTGTCCCAGGAAGGCTCCCACCTCAATTGCTCATTACTGTCTGACCCATATCCAGTCCTCTTCTCCAGTGAATGGACAATTCACTGGAGAAGATTTCACACACCTGCAAATTCCCCAGGACCCCAGCCCTCACAAAGAAGATGCTCAACACAGGTTTTCTTGTTGACAAGGATGGGTGAGGTACAGTCCCACCTGGTGGACTCCATCTAGTGTTGCTTCCAGCTCAGAGACCTCAGGGATTCTGTCCTTTTTCTTTCGTTCTCACCTTTTTATCCAGCCCACCTCTGCCACCTACACCAAAAGGGGCTCTCCCCACCCCCAAATGACCCTCCTGTATCTCCCAACCCTGAGGCTCACAGCAGCTCTGCTTGTCCCGCCCCCCACCCTCATGCCCCAGGCATGTGCTGAGGAGTCTGCGAGGGGAGTGGAGCTGAGAAGGGCACTACCTGAAGGCCTCGATGAGCCGTTCCACCTTCTGGGCCTCCCCCTGCACACGGATGTGAGCCTGGAACTTCCGCAGGGCCTCATCTAGCTCCATGCTGGAGAAGTCCATCTCGTCGACCACACAGCTGAGGGCAGGCAGGAGGAGGGGTCATGAGAACTTTCCTACACCCACTAGGGCTGAAGGGGAAAGTGCAGCCTCCCTATAGCTGGAACTTCCCCTACTAGTGAAGCAGGAAGAGGCTTGGGCTCTGTAACCAGTGGGAGGGGACCAGAACAGGGACAGTCTTACTCCTGTCTCCCAGGGTTCACCTCCTCCCCCAGGGGTCTCACTTTAGTAACCTAAAAGAACACTTTCTCAGTTTCTCTCACTTAATACAATAACCCTGTGGGGCGGGCAGCTCAACTAGTATCTCCATTTCACAGCTAAGAAACAGAGGCCCAGAGAGGTTAGCCGATTGGCCAGGGTCACAGAGCTGGAGAAGGCTGAACACAGATCTTCTGAACCAAATCCCAAGACCTTTCTTCTCAACCTCAGAGTCAAACAAAGTTTAAAAATGGACACTAGGTACAGTTTATTCTTCTGTATTTTCCCCTAGTTTAACTTTCAATTTCCCATTTGGGTTTCTAGGTGAAATCTCCTCCTGCAAGCAGCGCCCCCCACCCTACCCCCATGTTCTGCTTTAGACATAATAATAAAAGAGCCACGACAATCCTAAGTTCTTAGTCACTTTCTCTAACTAGTCATCAGCTCTTAGGGAAGGCTGGGAGAAAATGGAGGCCTCTGGAGAGTAAATGACAGATTTGGCTTAATGTGGGAAGGGACAGTGTGACAAACAGGGCTGAATTCTCTGGGGGACCTAGATTCTGGTCCTGGCCTGACCACTCTCTGTGACCTCGGCTTGCAGATTGAGTGCAAGGAGCCTGAGCTTCCTCTTCTGAAAGGGAAGAAGTCAGAGTCCCTGCTCCCCAAGGGTCCTTCCACCTCTGAAATGCCACCTCCAGCCCCTGAGGGGTATGGTAAGAGAAGGGATCAGGTACCAAAGTCACCCAAACAAGGCAGTTATTCCTCTGGCCTGACTTGCTCCACAGACCTTCTTTCTCCTTTTCAGAGATCTGGGGCCAAGACCCTCCCAGCTCCACCACCTCTTCCTCCTGCTTTACGCTCCTTTGGGGTGCTCTGGGCCTGGGATTGTGAGCAGTGAGGCAGGAATCTGGGCCTGGTAAAGCAGCAGACCGAGTGTCCCTTGAGAAATTTTCCTTCAGTAGAAGCTTATCACAAGACTCACTGGACTAGGCTTACAGGTGCCCACACAGCTCTCAGACATGACTTCTCCCCCTTTACGCCTACACTCTTTCAATCTTCTCTCTCATGCTTAACTTATAGCCAGGCCCATACTGTCCACTGAGGAGTGGATAGCCCCCTCTTAGCTCCCTTGTTCCCTTGAGCCAACTCTGCTAAAGTGTTACAAACCTGAGGGGTACTAACCTGTCTCCTACCCATCCCCCTTCGAGGACAAGAGCTGGGTCATGCTCACATCTGTGATCCCAGAACTTAGCTCAGTGCCCCATACACTGAGGGGACTCAAAAAAATGTTTCCTAAGTGGTGGGATGAGCTCTAAGCAGGAGCCACTCTCCCATGATCCCCCAGACCCTGTTCTCTGGTCAGTCTTTAGGAGAAAGCAAGGGGAGACTCCATGTGGTAGTGGTCTGGTACCTGGTGGTGGGAGGACTTTGCCTCCCCCACTCCTTTCAGGAGGGAACAAGGAGGACAGGGGATTGCAGACTTCTGGAGAACGACAGCAGAGGGGCAGAGCAGACAGCCATCTTCAAGCTGGGAGCTCCTCCCTGGTTGGTAAACCAAGCCTTCCCTCAGGCTTGTCTGCCTGGGATGGACAGTAGATGAGAGGATAGGGCTGGGAGGTGGCCATAGGCAAGAATTTTGACCAAGTATGAGAACTGGTGATGTCAATGTCTGGCCATCTGCAGCAGACAGGGCAGTAGAGGTCTCCAGGGCCAGCAGCCTCCTCCAGCTTCCCCTGGATCTTGGCAGCCCTTGTCACCTCTACCCTGTACCCTCCCCAGCTGGAATGTGAGCTCCAAGGGTAATATCATGGAGTCCATATGTGTGTACCCCAATAGGCAGCCCATCAGAAAGTATGAATCAAGTTTGACTGAGCCATACAGGGGTTGGTGAACCACAGGGCTGTGTCCAGTGGGGACAGAAGGAAAAAAACTTGGAGAAGGTGAACCAGTGTGGTCGAACAGCAAGGAGAGCAAGAGCTAGAGCCTGGAAGAAAGCAACAGTGAGAAATACAGAGAGGCAAATGACAGGGACAGAGAGAACAGAGAAAGACACAATGAGGGAAAGAGAGAGAAGGAAAGTCAGAGAAAGAGTGAAAGAGAGTAAAGGTGGGGAAGTGGGGAGACAGGAGACCAACAAAAGGGAGAGAAAGAGACATAGGGACAGAGAACAGGAGAAAAACAGAGACAAAGAGGGAAAGGCAGTGAGAGAGAGAGAATGAGAAAAACAAAGTGAGAGACAAGAGAAACAAGATGGGAAGAATCAGAGAGACAAAAAAAGTCATAAGAGATAAGGGGTGAGAAAAACACTGTAGACCAGAACTGGTGGGCTGGGGGGCCTGGGGCATGAAAGCAGGGTCATACTGCACCCTCACACCAAGAGCCCCCTATTCTTGTGAGGTCAAGGAGGAGAGTCCCTTAAGGGAACCCAGAATGGCCCACGGTCCCTTTAGTCTGACCTCCAACTGCTCCCCAGGAGGTGCCCCCGTAGGTCTATCTATTCCTGCCCCCTACACCTGCCCCGCTCTCTCCTGAAGTCCTGGCATCCCACTTCCCTTGTTGGTGCCCCTTCCAGAGCCTCTCTGTATGTACCCTCTGCCCAGTGCTCTGGATCAGTCCTCACTCCACAGTGCCCAGGGCACTTGGGGGAGGCAGCAGCAGGAGGGGGCAGGAGCAGCTGGAAGAGGGTGAGATCTGCTCAGCCAAGCACGATGGCCTAGTTTCCAGCTCTTCACTCAGGTGACACTCAGCCCTCTCACATGCTCGCTCATGTGGGGCTGCAGCTAAGAGCTTCAGTAATGAGCCGGGAGCCCAAGAGCCAAGGTCTGGGATGGGAGATACAGTCAGGTAGAACCACAAGCCATGGAACGGGAATATTGAATAAATCAATCATGATTCACTGAGTGGAGTGAAGGGTTCTAGGAGGAGGACACCTAGGCCTTAGAACTGGAAGAGTCTCAACATCAAACATCATCCAGCTTGTGTCCTGAGGACCCCATGTTAGAGTCACAAGGAGGGTTTGCTAAAATGCACAGCCCTGGGCCTCACCCTACATGCCCCAAATTAACATATTTGGAGATGGAGCTTGAGAATCAGCACTTTTAACAAGCTCTCCAAATGGTTCTTAAAATTTGAAAACCAATGGCTGATTTGAGTGCAACGTAAGAGGGGTTATGGTCCATGTGAAGACTTTTAAAACTTGAGTCCAGCAATTCAAGGGTTGCCAGGGCAAGAGCTTATGGGGACACGTATGTCCCCACCAGGGTATCAGGTGCTGCTTTTGTATTGGGAGTGGGAAGGAAGGAGGGAAGAAAGTATAGACACACACACATACAATTTCCTGCCTTCCTCTCTTCAATTGCCACCACAGGGCACCAGCATTTAGTGGTGGTCTGGGTTTCTCAACATTTTTCAGCCATAAACCCCCAGATGGAAGGATGGAACCTGTGCTGAGTGGTATGAAGGCACTACCCTGCTCCATGAGACACTGCCTCTCTCTTGAGGAGGACTTGCCCCTCAGACATCTCTATAGAGAGCCACACACCATCGCTAAGGGCACTGCAGATGCTCCCAAAACGCAGAGGACCAAAACAGCACTCCTGCCTAGCTTTGGAGCATACCTCACAGTGACTGGCTATCTACCCCCAGCCCCCCATAGCAGACATTTCCTTCCTGGTGGGGCCTGTGTCCTACTGGGAAAGGTGGCTGGGATAAGTCTGAACTCTCTACTAGCAAGGCTACTCGCGGCCCCTGTCTCAGGGTCTCCATCCTTTCAGGCTTAGATACAATCTTCCCACTCCAAGGACCAAGGTCACCCTGGAATCACCCACAACTCTTGCCCTCCTTCCCAGGATGACTCTTTTCACCTTCAAATGATAAGCTTCAGCCTTGTGGTAGTTAAGTTTGTGTGTCAACTTGGCTGGGCTTGGTTGAGTGGCTAGGCAGCTGGATGTAGTTATTCCCCATGGTGAGATTGGTAATTAACTCCATGGTAGAATCCATTGGAACAGCTGAGTAGCTGCTTTAGGGATGTGGTCTGCTTTCAGTACGTAAGAAGCAATTTTGAAGAAGGTCTCTAGCTTTTTGGCACCCTTGAACCCTGCATGTAGCCAAGTCTTCATTCAGTAGCCTGCCATGCTCTGTCGATCTTGAGACTTTTAATGGATTTGAATCAATGGCTTGCCATGTGGTTTTGTAATATCAGGACTATGCCTTTTCACTTGGGTTTGTCAGCCTCAGCAGCCAGCATCTGCCTGAGTGAAGAGATGCCTCTAGCGTCAATGGGCCGGGAGCAAGAGACAGAGCTCAAGCCCAAGGCTGAGGGGCTTTCACCCAGCCCAAAGAGCCTGGCACTCTGAACTTGGACTTCTAGCCTCCAGAACTGTAAGAAGATAAACTCCTGTTTATTAAAGCCTTCCCATTTGTAGTATTTGTTAGAGCAGCACTAGGTAACCAAAACAAGCCCACACCTTCAGTATAAGCTTGACTTACACCTTTCCTAGCTCCCCATCTCTCTTCTCTTCTTTCACCATCTTTCCTATTGCTTCTCTTACTTTACCATACCTATCATCACTTAAAGATCCTTGGGTGGCAAATGGTTGGCTCTCAGCTACCAACTGAGGAGTTGGTGGTTCAAATCCACCCAGTGGTGCAGCAGGAAAAAAACCTGCTTCTGTATAGATTGCAGCCAGGAAAGCCCTGTGGAGTTTAGTTCTCCTCTGTAGCACATAAGGTCACCATGAGTCAGAATCAACTCAATGGCAACAAGGTTGGTTTTGTGGTTTTTACCAGTGTTTAAAACCTTACGCCTCCCACTTCTCTTTGCTACCCTGGAATCTCTATGGGGAGCAAATTGTTGACAGTTTATCAAATCTATCTGCTGCCTAGACCCAGAACAGCCAACAACAGCCTGGGCATCCTGGCATCCCTAACTGGCATCTCTCCTCTTCTAATCATCTTCAAGATGAAAAACATTACACATTTTCCAGTGGATTTCTCTGGTTTATAATCAATGTCCTCATTTTACAGAAGGTAAAACTAAGGCCAAAGGGGCTTGTTCCATGTTCCATACTTAGGAAGAGTAGGTCTTCTGATTTCTGCTCTTGTGGGGTCTCATCCCCCAGCCTGGTTCTCTCCTGAGCGTGCCTTCCCCACTTCAGCTCTATGTGTGGGGTGTGGTGGGAGGGGTGCTCACCCCTGCAGGGAGCAGCTCTCTCTAAGCTCTCAATTTCTGACTTTTGCTCTTAGTGCTTCACAAAGTATGCAGTGACTTGATCTTCTCAATTCAGTGCAATATTAACCATTACTCCACTTTTTTCTTACATATAAGGAAACTGAAGCTCAAGGGAGAACTGGCCCCATGAGGGGGACTGCACACATCACGTTTCTTACTGGCTGGCCAGGCAAGCCTGCCTGCACTCTCTGCTGCACCTGCTGCTTGGGAGCTAGTGCTAATGACTCTCTCCCTGGGGACCTTGCCCAGATGTCTGGTGGGGTCTTGTCAGAGACCCAGGGTCAGTTGGACACAGTCACAGGGGCAGGACTATCTCTGTGTGTGTGAGGAGCCTCTTGACTGTTTGCAATCAGCTAGGAGGCTGGCTAGCCTCCTACAGATTTACAGCTGGCCTGGCGCACAGAGCCACAGCATGTGGTACCATGGCCCTGACTTCCAAACTTCCCTTTACTGCACGTTTGCTGACTGGCTTTCTTTCTTTCACTAAACATGCATTGAGGGTTTCCTGTGTGCAAGGCACTGTGCTAGGAACTTGGTATAAGTGGCAAGTAACACAAACACAGTCCTTGTCCCGGTGGGAGAGACAGACATTAACTGTAGGTCAAAATTATTTCATTATAATTGTGGCAAGTCGTGTATAGTGTGTTGTACTTTATACTGGTGTGCCCAGAAAGGCCTTGTTTGAACTGAGACCTGAAAGATGAATAAGAGTTGACCAAGGGAAGGGGTGGGGTAAGGAAGAGCTTTCAGACAGAGGGGAAAGCATATGCAAAGGTTCTGTGCTAGGAAAGAACTTTCAGGGACCTAGAGAGCAACACTGAAGCTGTAATATAGAGTGAGAGGAAGAATGGAGGACAGTGGGGTTTTGAAGGCCTTGATCAGTCAGAGTTTTGTTGGTCACGAGAAGGCTCTGGGGGTATATCTTGAATACAGCAGGAAATAGTAGAGCGGTATGATTAGAGGAATGATATGATCTTGTTTGTTTTAAGATTTCTCTGGCTGTTGAGGGGAGAATGAATGGGATGGGGAGAGCAATAGGCAAGAGTATAAACAGGGGACCAGTTAGGAGGCTACTGCAGAGGTCCAAGCTAGAGACAGTGGGGCTTGGGCTAAGACAGGAGCAGTGGAGACAAACTGAACAGATGATTTAAGAAACATTTTAGAGGAGGAACTGATAGGGCTAGGTGATGAAAAAGAAGTGTTGACTATGAAGCCAGATCTCTGGCTTGAGCAATTGGGGGCTAGTGGTGCTACTTACTGAGATGTGTATATGACGGGGTAGACACACGTGTTGGAGGAGAGATCAAGACTTCAGTTTTAGACACTTTGAGATGTTCCTTCAAATATTATTAATTTCTTGATCTTTTCTAGATCTTTCTCATTTGCACATAAATTCTGGTACTTTCTTTTTCATACATTAAATCCCTCCTTGACCTTTTATTACCCTCCAGTCAATACACCTTTTCTCTACTCCTTTTCACAGCCAACCTTCTAGAAGACCTCCCTATTCGTACTGTCTCCACTTCCTCATTTCCATTCACTTTTCAACCAGCTCCAGTCCACTAAAACCCCCACCTTTCCACTAAAACTTCTCTTGTTGAACCACCACTGGCCCTTGTGTTGCTAAATCCAATGCTTCTTTTCTGTCCTGATCCTGCCAGCCTCTTGGCAACATCAATATGGTTAATCACACCTTTCTTAAAAACATTCCTCATCACACCACCCTCCCTGAAGTTGAGTTTTTTCACTCTGGAGGGAGCCTTCCACTTCCTCCACTTGACCTCCCACTTAGAGCTGGGCATTAGGCTCTGTCTCCCTTTAACAATTTCTAGGTGGCCTCACCCATCCCAAAGGCTTTAAATGCCATCTGTATGCTGACAACTCCTCAGTGTTTATCTCTTGCCATAGGTTCACCTTTATTATTTTATTATTAGTCACAAACTAGTCCATTTTCTTTTTGGTTGATCTATGTTGTTTATAAAAGACCACATTAAGTGATGATATGACTGAGTGCTGAGGGCTTATGAAAACCATCACTCTATGTATTTGATTGGTACCTGACATTTCTGAGTTCTGGCTTGCTGAATTCACCTGGGCTGCTCTGGTTGGAATGCCAGTCACTGGGGAATATTCACAAGAACTAAATTGTGTAATCATCACTTGCAGACAAGTCAAGTTGCATAAATTTGTGGTTTATCTAGTATCTAACAGTTAAACTTATTCTGAGTAAATATTTGACAATGTCCAGTTTGACGAATTCTTCAGATGAAATCTCCCTCCCCTAAAATTAAAAATACATGCACATTTATTTTGCAGAATTTACTCTAGTGGGCAGGAAGCACAAACATATTCATATGCAGAGATTGAGTGTTCTGAATCCTCATCAGCCCAAGAGGCTGTTTACTGGTATTTGACTCCCTCCGCTCTCCTCCTACACCAGTCATCACGCCCTGCTGCTTCTCCATGGCTCTAGGCTCTGCCTACTTTTCCTCTCCCTATGGCCCCTACTGAGGGTCTCACCACTTCTCACCAGGACTGTTATTACAACAGCCCCTTAACCAGCCTCCTTGCCTCCAAACCATCTCCTACCTCCTCCAGCACCATCCCTCTAGGACACTCATTTGTTCCTGTCACTCACTCCCCTGCTTACATTTCTTCAAAGGCTTCCCATCATTCTTAAATTGAAAACCAACTTTCTCAGCAAAGTAAGCAAGGCTCCGTTAGCTTCCCCATCTTCTCTTGCCCCTTCCTCATATTGGCTCCAGCTCTCCTGAGCCTCCTGCAGTCAGTCTCTCTCTCTCTCTCTCTCTCTCTCTCTCTCTCTCTCATGCCTCTATGCTGTTGCACACAGAGTTCTTTCTTCCTGCTTCCAAACCCCAGTCCCAAGCTTGCAGGTCTCTCTTTAGCTACTGACCTCTCTAGGTGTCTTCCTCAACTTCCACTGCACCCTGGACATGCTTCTGTTTACCACTGCATTTATCTCCCTATGTCCTAACATTAAGAAGCTCTGGTGATGCAGTGGTCAAAGCATTTGAGTGCTAACCGAAAGGCTGGCTATTCAAAGCCACTAGCTACTCTGTGGGAGAAAGATGAGGCAGACTGCTTCCATAAAAATGTACAGCTTTAGAAACCCAATGAGGTAGTTCTATTCTGTCCTATAGAGTTACCATGAGTTGGAATTGACTCGATGGCCATGGGTGGTCCTAACATTTGCCTATTTGTCTTCCCACTAGGCTATATGCTTCTTCAGGATGGGGCAGTTCTTTTAATCTCTGGATCCATGGTAGATACATGGATTCAATGAATGTTTGTAGATGAATGGATGATTTAGAGACCAATTGAGTGAATGAATAGAACCTAGAACACACTGTCAGCTGGGGAGGAAGCCACAGTGGGCCATACCTTTGAACAGTCTGCCCAATGACCCAGCATTGATCCCCCTGTTTTGCTGATATCACTTGGAGCTGACCCGGTTGCTTGGACAGCACTGCCCAGGAAATGGCCCCATGGCTTCCAGAAAGCAGAATGCCCCGCTTTCTAGAAGCCACGGGGCCATTTTCTGGGCAGCAAGGCAGTGCTGTACTTCCCTCCTCCTTCAGCTGCATGTGCAAATGAGTGAGTGATGAGAACTGGGGCAAACTGGCACTGATTAGACTGTGGCCAACAGAGCATGTCTGGGCCTGTCTCGGGAGGTGCTGCTGATTGGCCAGTGAATTGCGAGGTAGGCAGGTTGTGCTCAGGCCTCTCTCTTTCCTGTGGGTTTCTGCAGGGGCTGTGAAAAATACCTACCAAGGGCTGGGGAAACTAGCACAGATGTTCCCTGCATCTGTATAAACAGGTACAGTCTTGCATTAAATTGCTTGTTAACACTGATGTGTGCGTGGAATCAGTTTGTATTGCAGGTAAACAAAGCGTCGTACCTGACTGTGATCAAAGTGAATTTCGTCATCTCAACTTTTTTTTTTACAAGACAGTGTCTGGCAGACAAAGGAAGTGGTTGGGAGCTGAAAATAGGTAATGATAGCAGCAGGGAATTTTTAATTGGCCAGAAGAGACAGCAAAGATCTGGAAGGTAAGGCCCAAGCTGAGGCCTGGGAAGAGGAGTGTGAGCTGCAGACGTGGCCTTGGTGCCCCAGGTGGGACACTGAGCCTAGGCTTCAGGATTAGGACAAAAGACTAATCCGCCCACTGACATGAGATGTAGGAACCCTGGTTTTATTTCTGTAGTTCTTGACTTACACAATTCAATTTAAAATATCCCCATCCGCCAAAGAGTTATTTTTGTTAGTTGGAATTCATGACATGCTCCACAAAGGTCAAGGCTTTTTAGAAAAGTGCAATGTGGCTAAATAAATAGAGCAGGAGGAAGCTGACACTGGAGAATGTGCCAGCATTCCTGGTGATGAGACAGGGATAAAGACAATCTTGTTGAGGGGGCTGCAGAAGGGAAGAACTCAGGAACCCATGGAATTTTCAACTTCTCAAAACACATGAGAGGCCAATGGGGCTGATTCAGATGATTTTTCTTTTGCTGGACTCAGTAGCATCCTCCTCTGCCAGTGGTTCTCAAACTTCAGCAGGTGTCAGAGTCACCTTGTTGCTGTTAATTGCTGTTGAGTCACTCTGACTCATGGTGACCTTATGTACAGTAGGTCCCTGGGTTATGAATTTCTGACTTACAGACAACTTGTATTTGCCCTCTAATATTACATAAATTTGTCCTCACTATGAAATGACCAAACCAAGCCCTACTGGCAACAATTTCTTCCTCACAATCACCTTCACTTGTTGCACATGTTGCTTTTAAATCACAGAAAAGGCTTCAAGCCTTTTCTTGCACTAACGAAATGAAAAACCTGGTGCCATTGAATTGATTCTAACTCATAGTGACCCTAGGGGACAGAGCAGAACTGCCCCCAAGGGTTTCTAAGGCTGTAAATCTTTACAGAAGCAGACTGTCTCATCTTTCTCTTATGGAGCAGCTAGTGGGTTCCAACTGTCAATCTTTCAGATAAGAGCTGAGACCTTTTAACCACTGCACCACCACTGCTCCTTTTTGTACTATCCAAACCAAAAAACCAAACTCACTGCCATTGAGTCAATTTTGACTCATAGTGACCCCCCTTTAGGTTTCTGAGGCGGTAAATCTTTACAGAAGTAGATTGCCCATTCTTCCTTCTGCAGAGTGGCTGGTGGGTTTGAACCATCAACCTCCTGGTTAGCAGTCAATGCCTTAGGAACTATGCCATCAGAGCTCCTTAACTTACCTACAAATCTGGGCTTAAAGATACAGTTAGGAACAGGCCTCGCTCATAACCCAAGGCCTGCCTGTGTCACAGAAGGAAACGCTGCCTAGTCCTGCACCGTCTTCATGGTCACTGGTATGTTTGGATCCACTGTTGTGGCTATTGTGTCATCCATGCTATTGAGGGTTCCCTTTTTCTTGGCCTTCAAATCACCTAGAGGGCTTGTTAAAACACACACTGCTGGGCCCCAGCCCCAAAGCTTCTGATTCAATAGGTTTGGGGAGGAGCCTGGGAATTTATATTTCTAACAAGTTTCCAGGTGCTGCTGGTGCTGCTGGTCTGGGGACCACACTTTGAGAACCACTGCTCTATGCCAATGACAATGGTGAAGCAAGAAAAATTCAGGCCTTCGTTGTCAGACACACTTGGGATTGAACCTAATTTCCAGTCACTTAGCATCTCTGTGCTCCAGTTTCCTCATCTATAGAATGGCGACAACACCTATAACATCTCCTTGACGAGTTGCAATGAGCTTTCAATAAGCTCTGATAGAGACGTATGGTAAGTACCTAGTATATAACAGGGCTTAATAAATGATTGTTTTTATCATGTACCTGGAGACCAAGACCGAGCTGACATGCCAGCTGAGTAAGTGGATTCAGAGTGTCCTCTAGCTTAGGGATTGGAAAGACCCTTTCCTTCACCATCAATTAACTCTGCCTGAAATTCCGTCATTAGACAGTCATCCTTTGACCCTTTAAAATATACATATACCAGAAAGAGGAAACGGAATCTAGCTTAGGTCTCTTAAGAATCAGGTTCTCAACTCTGCTTTCTTCCCAGATGAGAGGGTCAGAGCATAGCAAATAAATGTATGCCAAGGAGTGGGATAGTACCTGTCAGTTTACTTTCTCTGATACTGGTCAGGGGATTAGTCATTTCTTCTCTCTGGGCCTCGGTTTCTATCTGGGTAAAATGAGAAGACTGAACTAGCTGACCATCCAAGAGGACTTTCAGTGCTGTGATCTACAATTAAGGTCTGAGAAGGACAATAAAAGCATTCAGGTAGAGTGGCAAGGGCACACATTACAGAACCAGACTGCCTGGCTTCACATCTCAACAACTGATCAGCCCAGTGACTGTAGCAAGCTATTTAGTCTCTCTCTTCCTCAGTTCCTTCACCTGTAAAATGGCACAGATGAATAGCACTGCCTTTAGAGAATTGCTGAGAAGCTGGAATCAAGTTTTCTATGGAAGGTTCTTGGCATGGTGCCTGCTGGCACACAGTCAATGCAGTGTGATCAATGTGAGCTGTCAGTAGTGCATTTTGGGCCTGCTCGCTCACAGGGGACCTTCTAATAAAACCCAGGAGAGTATAGCTCCAGGAAGCTCCTTCCTACAAGTCTCACTGTGGAGTGGCAACTGCAGCCAAACCTGAATATCACACATGGATTAGGAGAGATTCCTCCAGAGCTGGGGCCTGACTAAAGGAATTGGGTGGTACTGGTATGTTCATTTTGGGGTAAAAGTTTGATTTAGATGCAAAAATGACCAAGCCAAAGGGCGTCTCAACCCCAGACTTGTCCATCTCACACCTGGAATCCCAAGATCTCCATATAAAGGAGTGAAGTGTGTCTTAAACTCTCATAATTGTTTTCTGCTAAGGAGACTCTCTTGTCTACTAGTGGAAAGGGAGGTGGTAGGAGGGGATAAGAGAGGTGAAAGGTCAAGGCCATAAGCCCAAAGATGTCACTTTTACAAGCATCGTCTTCCTCCTATTCCTCTAGGTGGTAGCAGTGGAAAGTTTTCAAACCAGTGGAAATGGTTCCAAAGTCTTCTGCCCATCCCTGCCCTGGGCCTCCTTCTCCCCTCCTCCAGACCTATGAAGGTATGCCTAGGCCCCCTGGCCTGCTCTGGACCCTTCCACATGGGAATCCTTTAGGAATAAAGGAACTGTTTTGAGATGGCACATGGCAAAATGGGCAGGACATTCTCAATTTCTTCCTAGCAATGAAAGGCCAATGCCTTCCAGCCTGTTGAGTTTGACAGACAATCTGTCTTCATTTCTAAATGTCCCCTAAGAACAAATCTGCTACACTCTGGCCAACACATTTCCATGGAAATGAAATAATGAAATCTGACTGAAACGTCAAACTCTAATATGCCTCGGAATTTAACAAAGGATGGAGAAGACACAGTGGAGGGATTGAACACCCGGGAAACTTTCTTCTGGTAGCTCAACCCAAAAGCTGCTATTGGCGTTTTCATGGAAATGATAGACGTTGATGCCCTCCATGTGTGTGTGTATGTGTGTGTGTGTGTGTGTGATTCACATCAGAAAAAAATCACTCAGGCCAGAAAAGAGCCAACATGGAACATTGCCCCATCCACTAGCCTTCAAACCTGCTGAAGCGAACATTTCAGAAAAGAAATAGAGCAGAGACAAATTTTCCAGCCATGTGAAAAACTGAAAGGGAGATGTTTCCAGCCCCAAAGGATCTGAACTCTGGCTGCTGTTTGCTTCCACAGCCAGGGCCTGCCACAGCCCTTCTCTCCCTTCTTTCAGGAGAGGACTTCCTATGAGTGCATGATGGGCTCCAACATGAGCTACCTCCCCTTCCTCATCAAGTCTCCAACCAGTCCCATCAAGTTCTTGTTGTCTGCTGAGTACAGCTGACCCCAAACCAAAACTGCGATGTTTTAAGATTTCTTTGTGTGTCTGTGTGAGAGTGGGATGAGGTAGGGGTGTGGTTGCAAGATAATAACAGAAATAGCTAACATTTATGGAAAACTTACAAAGGGCCAGGAGTTCTTGAGTGGCACAAATGGCTCAGTGCTGGACTACTAATAGAAACGTTGGCAGTTCAAACCCACTCAGAAGTTTCCTGGGAGAAAAGCCTGGAAATCTGCTTCTGAAAGGTCACAGCCTTGAAAATCCTACAGAAAGCAGTTCTCTATAACACATGGAGCCACCATGACTCAGAATTGACTTGACAGCAACTGTGGTTTTTTTTTTTTTTTAGTTTACTTAGCGCCAGGCGCTGAATTAAGCATCTTATGGGTATTTAAAAATTTAAATGATCACCACTTTTAAAATGAGAAAACTGAGGCTGTTTTCCCCTCAAAACAACAGAAAAAAAAAAAAAAAATCTTCCCAGGTTAGCACTGGGATATGACTGGCCCTTAGAGCTTTTATTATTTGCTAAAGCTTAGTTGAATGCATTTCTTCTTGGAACGTGTGTCCTCTGTGGAAATAGGACACAAAGGGATGGAGATGTCAGCTTGCAAGAGCGCCAGGTTCCGGAGGCAAATGTCACCGCATCATAGGATACTCGGATACAGGTCGGCAGCTAGCGAATTCTGCTCCATCCCTCCTCCTTGCTTCTCCTCACAGGCCCAACCAAGAGTTGGGGGGGGGGGCAGGGAGGTCACACGGCTTCTCCTCCTGGAGGCTTTCCTCCTCTACCTTTCGGAGTCTGGCTGCTTCTTAGAGAGTGTCATGGTTTAGGCTGTCTCTGTCTCCAAGGGAATGGGTGATTTATGTCCTTTTATTCGGCAAACAGCTTTGTACAGAACGGATGTGACTTGCTGAATGTCACTGGGTGGGGGTGGGGGAGCTGTGTAGAATCCCAATGAAGCCTTCTAGGCCTGGGTGAAATGGCAAGAGGCTGACTTTGTGATTGTGCAGTCTTCTCTTGTGGGAGTCAGGAAGGGGTAGTGGATCCTGAAAGGTTCCAGGAAGCCTGGCTTACAAGGCAGGGAAATGCTGAGAACCCTGGTGTCCTGGCTCCCCTGCTAATGCCTGTCTCTGCCTGCTTCTCAATCTTCTCCGGGCACTTTGCAGAAGGGCTTCTCTACCCTGGAGACATCCCAGGCAGTCAGGGACCTGTGGCCTTGGGGAAGGAGGACTCCTTTACTGAGGAGCTGAGTCAGTGTGCAGAGACTGCCTGTGCCACAGCCTCCAAGCCCAAGCTTTGGTTGCAGAACAAACCAGGAGGGACCAAGTCATTCATCTGGGCAGCACCAGGGCTCTACTCTGCACTTGACCTTCCCCAAACCCAAGGTGCCAGGTGGAGGCCCCTTGGCCCTCTTATGCTCTCTTCCCAAACTCCTCCTCACCATATCTCACCATTGATGCCTGGGTTTATAAGCTCCCTGAGGCCACACGGAACACCTACACCTCCCCCCACACACACACACACACGCGAGATACCTAGCCCAGCTCCGTTCTCAACACAGGTTAGGCACTCAGTGTTCGCTGAATGAATGATGAATGGCAATGTCAGATTACCCAGTAAGCAAGGTAAACAAGAGCTTACTTGTTCTTACTAATCTTTAATGAAAAATTGCACTTTTTTTTTTTTAACCACATCAAAGATTCTGCTTGTAAGTATGGCTGGCATCTGTCTCTCTCCCAACCCCACAGTACCTTCCTACAGAATCAAAGCAGCTATTCAAATTTATAATCCATGGCAGTGATAGAGTACCCAGTAAACAAGGTAAACACAAGTTTACCTCTGTTTACTTACTGATCTGCAGTCAACCGTTTCACGTTTTTCACCCTGCTTCCCTTGCTTACTGGGTAATGCAACCCTAATGAATGGTCATCTACCACCAACTCCCATTGCTGCCCTGGAAGCTGAGGGCTGCTCTGGGCTACTCTAGCAGGATGACAAAGCATAGGCCCTAGGTTTGGCATTTTGCATGATGCTAGTAGGAACAATACACTAAGAAACAGGAAAGATCAAAGATTCACAGGACCTGATGGGAACTTTGAGATCACACCATTCAACCCTCTTACTCTACAGGTGAGAAAATCGAGGTCTAAAGAAAGCCCAAAGTTACACAGCACCTTAGGAAGAAGCAAAGACAGTGAGAGAATCCAGGTCCAGCCATTTTTCCTGCCTCCTCTCACTGGAAGAGCTCACTAAGGTGGAAGTCTGGCCCTGGGCCAGCTGGGTGACCCCCCACCTCAGCTGCTAGCCCCATCCCCAGCCCAGCTACACACATACACGCTCAGCACAGGCTTCAGCCACTGGTCTGAGTTTCCAGCCCACGGCCCACACACTCAGCCTCTCAGGGAGGGTGGCAATTAGTTTTCATTGTGTTACTCAGCACGAGGAGGGCTGGCGGAAAACCATGTGTTCCTAGCACTCCAGATTAACGTGGGCCAGGGCCACTCGGGGGCTGCAGAAGGCAGAAGAAAACAGACAACATACTGTGAGGGCCTGTGAGTGAAGGCGGCCCACTGGAGAGCAGTCACCCCAGCCCAGAGCAGAGAGTCAAGGCAGCATCACAGAGCAGGGCTGGGGGTGGGGAGGCTCTGTGGAAGGGCACTTCCATTCACATTCACCTTGTGGGAAGTGGGAGAAATCCTACGGAAAAGCAAAGCAAAGGCCAGAGAGATGAACAAGACAGAAGAAAACCAGGGAAAAGAAGGAGAAGAGAAAAACTTGATCTTTTCCTTCTTTCTATCATTTCCTTCAAGTCTTCCTCAGCGCCCCTCACACAGGAAGGAAGGCAGTAGAAGGGAAAGGGGAGGCAGAGGAAGAAGGGGAATAAAAGAGGGAAAAGGGGAAATGCTGTGGGTTTATCAGTTTACTTTCCTTTGTGAAGCACTTGGAGCCTCTCACCCAGTACTGAGAGTCAGAGACAGGAACTGGGTTCTGCCAAGTAAGAGCCATCTGGAGATCCCAGGATCCCTCAGACGGATCCAGGCCCTGGTTCTATGGACTGTACTCAGAACTAGACAGCCTCTACAATCAGTAAATTTAGGAATGTATGAGGCCAAAAGGATTTCCAAAGACAAATGGTCCACCCCTATTATCTAACTACTGATACTTTAGACATGGAAACACAGGCACGAGGAGCAGTGACCTATGCAAAGAACAGAGCACCAAGACAGTTCACTAAACAGAAACCAGGTGTCTGAGCTTCCACTCCAGGGACACTGATGACCTTGACATTCAGACTAGGTGACTCCCCAAACTTCCAAACCTCTCTAGCAAGCCTTTGCTCCTCCAGGGGCAAGCACAAAAGGGAAAAGTTCTCCTATGAGCCTGCACCCCAGGAGAATGGTGATATTCAAGCAGGAAGTAAGATTCAGGGCCCTAGTGGAAGAAAGGCAGAACACTGAGGGAGTGGCTGAGACCTGGGAAAGGTAGATTCCTGGAGCAGACTTCAATCGTGAGGACTGGCTCAGTAGCCTCTGGCTCCAAGGTCCTGCGCCTCAGCCCCAGAGGGGCTTCCCAGCAGCTCTACAGAAGGAGTATGAAGAGACCCACACCTGCTACCAGCTCTCAACTGTCCACACCAATAAAGCTGAGCACTAGGCAGGCCCTGAGGAGCCCCACCCCCATCTATTTAGCTTTAGAAAAGTATCTTTATTGTGGTATTGGTAGACAATTTTTCTTTGTGGATTCATAAAATTACAATATTTTCATGCTCCAATAAGCCTTAGGAGCTCTGGTGGCATAGGGCCTAAGGCATTTGACTGCTAACCAGAAGGCTGGCGGTTCAAACCCACCAGCCACTCCTCAGAGGAAGGTTGGGCAATCTACTTCCGTAGTGATACTGCCTCGGAAACCTAAGGAGGGGTCGCTGTGAGTTGGATCCAACTCGATGGCAGTGAGCTTGGAGCACTGGAGCTAACAAGCCTTAGTCCAAACACTTGTTTTTGCGCCTCATGTTTTTGTGGCATATATGAAAGTAGGGAGTTCTGGTGGCATAGTGCCTAAAGAATTTGACTGCTAACCAGAAGGCTGGTGGTTCAAACCCACCAGCCACTCCTTGGAAAGAAGGTTGGGCAATCTATTTCTGTAGTGATACCGCCTCGGAAACCCAAGGAGGGGTTGCTATGAGTCAGATCCGAGTCCACGGCACTAAGTTGCTGTTGTGTTATAGGGCCCCTAAGGAGCTCTGGTGGCTCCATGCCTAATGCATTTGACTGCTAACCAGAAGATTGGTGGTTCAAATCTACCAGCTGTTCCCAGAAGGAAGGTGGGGCAATCTACTTTCGCAAAGATTTATTGTCTTGGAAACCCAGTGGAGTTCCCTCTAAGTCAGGATCAAGTCCATGGCAGTGGTTTTGGTTTTTGGTTATATGAAAATAAGTCTTGTGTGGAGAGCATGCAGCCCCTTGAATGGATCTGGTGGCATGTAGATGGGAGGGAGAGGGTGGGCTGATAGCCCTTTTCTTCTCAAACTCTTCCTCTTGCCCTGAAGGGTAGCAGGAAGGGAGGACTTTTTGTTTGCTCTGACCACTTCTTCATCCCTTGTGTCTCAAATGGAGCCTGGCCCAGAACAGCATTCAATAGGCTCAATAGGCTTGTAGAAAGACTTTCAAAAGGGAAACAGAGACTTCTCAGGATAGAGTGAATGCCTAAAGATCAGGTGATTCTGGCTCCCATGGCCAATCAGAAAGCTGCTAGGACTGGTGCAAGGATTTCTGGCAGACTGCCATGGCTTCAGAGATCCTGGGCTCCCTGCCTTTGATTCCTTAACCTCTCCCCCACCCCCAAGAGATCCCTGGACTCCAAGGAGATCCTGGGAAGGTTGGGATTGGGAAGGAAGCCAGAGGAGGACCTGGGGGGGGGGGGGCAGGGCACTCACTCTAACACATCTCGGTTGAACTGCTTCTTGCTGTTGCCCAGGAACTCTCCAATCATCTGACGGCTGAGGCCCTTACGCTGAAGGAGGAAATGGGCCACACCAATGGGGGTGTCAGGGATGAAGCCACGGGAGATCAGGAACTGGATGCCCTTGTCCGGGTTTCTGGAGATATGGTGGGGGGTGGGAAAAAGGAAAGTGTAGAAAGTGAGCCAAGGCTGTCCATGACTTCTTTTTTCTTTCTTCCAACCCATAGAACCCATAAAAGTATTTGGGTCCCTGGAAAGCAGCCCCAGGAAGTGCCAGGATTCCTTCCACCACAGAGGTGTCCCCCCATTGGGGTACCTCTTACCAGAGCCTGACCCTTCTGAACCTCCCCCAGAGAGGAGTGAGGGTGGTGTAGCACTGAGGAAGGGAGGTCTGGCACAACCAAAGTGAATTCCAGAGCAGATGGAGAGGGAGCCCCTTCTCTCTCCCTGCTTCACTCTTATTGGATCTTACCCTGAGGTCTCCCAGGCCTGCCCCAGGCCGTTCCTCTCTACCTGGATCTGTTGTCAATACACAGGTACCCACCCTGGAAGCAGGAGTGAAATAGAGGTGAGAGCTCTCACCCTGCCCTCTTCCCCCGCCCCCCCAATAGTGGACACAAGGCTCCAGTTCCCCAGGTTTACTTTCTCAGGCCTGAGTCACTGGTGTCAGTGCTATATCTTAAGAGGCAAAAGCACTCTGAAAGTATGATCTGCAGATCCATGCTGGTCCCTGAACTGTTTCTTACTGGTCCAAAGAAGAAAAGTATAGAAATTGAGGGGAGGGGGAAAAAGAAAAAGAAAGAAAGAAATTGAGGGTAAGCATCTAAAACCTTTTACAGCACTTGACATTTTTGGGACAGCCAAGCATGTGATTGTTTTTCTAGTATTTTCATAAAAGTATCAGCCTGAAATGTATTGGGGAAAAAACTGGTCTTTCACCACAGTACATCTGAGAATCACTGTCTTGAGGGATCTAAGTGTCTGTGTGAGCATTTATGGGCATGCAGACATGATGCTGTGGATGAGTTAGGGTGCCCATCAGCACAGTAGCCTGTTGTAGTGATGAATTTGAGGTTGGACAGAGCTGGCTTGACCTAACTATGCAACTTAATAACTGTTTAAGTGTGCAGCTCACCTCATTTGTACAAGCTCACATCCTTTTCTATAAAATAGTATACCACCTCTCTCTGGATAAGGAGCCCTGGTGGCACAACCGTTAAGTACTCAGCAACTAACTGAAAAGGTGGTGATTCCAACCCACCCAACCACTCCTTAGGAGAAAGACCTGGCTAACTGCTTCCTTATGGAGCAGTTTTACCCTGTCACATGGGGTCACTATGAGTTGGAATCAACTCAACTGCAGCCAACATCTCTGGATATTGCTGAGAAGATTTCAGGTGCTTCATGTAAGGTGAACTATACATAGTAGCCACTCCTGCTAGAATGTAAGTTTCTTGAGACTGTAAAATGTGTCTTGCTCATCCTTGTGGTTCTGGTGCCTGGCACTCAATAACTGTCAGTTGAATGAATAAATGAACATAGATGTGGGCAGGAGGGCTATTGCATTTCTTGCCTCAGGGATAGAAGGGAAGGGAATGAGTGGTGGGTGGAGATGAGTGCCTCCTGTATTTACATTTCCATGAAGGGGCGTGTGTGATGCCATTGCTTGGCACAAGTTGCATACACTCTGGTTGTAGGGATTGGTCTGGTTGAGGGCCTGGGCTGTGGCAGCAGTTTGCTTCTCTCTTTCCACTCCCTTATTCTCCTTCTAGTGTCCTTCCCCCTCCTCAGTACCTATTTAAAAAAAAATGCTGTCAACTCATAGTGACCCCTCCTTGAGTTTCCCAGGCAGTATCACTACAGAAGTAGATTGCCCAACCTTCCTTCCGAGGAATGGCTGATGGGTTTGAACCGCCAGCCTTCTGGTTAGCAGTCAAATGCCTTAGGCACTATGCCACCAGAGCTATTTCCAATTTCTTCCTTTTCTCATTCTTTTTTTTTTTCACTGATCCTATGAGATAATGTTGTTTCCCTCACTTCATATCCTATCTGCATGATTCCTGCCCAGTCCTTCTACTACCTGTACTCTTATTTATGAATTCACTTTGGTTGTGCCAGACCTCCCTTCCCGAGTGTTGTCTTTTAAATTCTCTCACTTTTCAATCCTAGCTTCATCTTAAGCAACAGTAGTTGTGAAAGCATGGGTTTGATCTATTATATTTTCCCTGGTACTTCTTAAAATAAGTTCATAACAATTAAAAATAAACAGGACAACCAGAATGGGTATGCAAATGTGTGTGCATTGTGAAGAATGTAACCAATGAAAACTGAACAACCTGTGTAGAAATTGTTGAGTGGAAACCTAAACTGCTGTATAAACCTTCACCAAAAACAGAATAAATTATTTTTTAAAAGAAAAACAAAACGTGTACTTCCTAAACAATCTCAAGGACCGGACATGACACAAAGGCCACCTGGGAGGACAATGAGATGTTGTAAATAACCTGGCACCCTGCTTGGTGGACAGTAGGTGCTCAAAGCTCAAAAGAGTGGCAGTTTGAACCAACCCAGAAGCACCTCAGAAGACAGGCCTGGTGACCTGGTGCCTAGCGGTCACAGCCTTGAAAACTATGGAGCACAGTTCTCTGCAACAGTGAATCCACTGAGGGCTATTGGTTTCTGTTGGTTGGTTAGTTAAAAAAAAAAAAAAAAAAAGTTCCCATCTTTTCCTTTTCCGCCCACCCTGGGGCCTTGGTTGAACTTTCCAGGCTTAGTGCTCACTTACATGTTGAAGAGGTTGAGGCCAATGCGGTAGAGCCGCTTGCGCAGGGTGTCAGTGGACAGCGTGGGTGATTTACAGCTGGCGGGGTTCTCGCAGTGGTAGCGCGGCAGGCTCAGGATCATGGCCTGCAGAGCCTCCTTAGAGGCTGAGGCGGAAACCTCCGAGCCCGACTTGGCAGACTTGGTGGACGTGCTGCTGCTACTCAGCTGCTCCGAGTTGTCTCCAGCCTCGGCCTCCATCCCTTTTCCCACCTCCCCCGCCTCCTCCTCCTCCTCTTCCTCCTCTGCACCCTCGGCCACAGCTTCCTCCACCACTGCCTCGGCTGCCCCCAGCCGGTTGGCGCTCACAGCCGCGCTGGTCCCCGCCTCTGAGCACGGGTTTTCTGAGGGCACATCGCCCTGACTCGAGGCGGAGACCGCAGGAGACTGCTGGGTCCCAGTCTCACCCTGCTCAGTTTTGCCAGCCGCAGGCTCCTGGGTGGTCTGGGTCGTCTGTCCGCCAAGGCAGTTGGCCACGGACAGAGCCGTGGAGGAGGACACTGAGATGTTCTGGTTGGCAATCTGCACCGTGACATCCCGGAAAGCCATCATGAGGGTGCCACTGTGGCCTTGGGGCAGGCCAGCGGCCTCTGCAGCCTCATCTCCTGGCCCTGACCCAGCACCCTCGGGCTCCCGGAGCTCGGCCTCCAAGCCTGACGGCCCGGCGCCTGCGTGCAGAGCCTGGTGGATCTGATAAGCCCCGCTCTCCTGCAGGGAGCACATGGTTTTGAGGCTCCAGGTGCTGAGGGCGTCGTCGATGGACTTGGCCAGAGACTGCACTTGCTCGGTGAAGGAGTCCTCCAGCTCGGTAAGTGTGCCCGCGAAGGTGGGTGGCAGGGAGGGCGAGCGCACCAGCGGCAGCCCCATGAGGCCGTAGCCCTCCATGAGCGCCTTTTCAGCCGCCAGGCTCTCAGCCATGGGCGCCCTCACCTTGCGCAGGGAGATCCGCCGAGGCAGGCGGCTCTCCAGAAGCGAGTTGCGGATCTTCTCGAAGTTCTTGCTGAGCTGGTATTGGCGGAAAGCGGTTTGGATGGTGCAAGCAGCGCGCCGGGACACCAGGTGGCCCCCATACTTGTGTTCTAGCATTTCAATCTGCAACGAGATGGACAGAGAGGAATAAAAAGCTCAGTTGGGTAATGAGTATTACAACCCTTCCAGAAAGATGGGGTGATGGATATCAGTCGGTGCAGGGAGTCACCTGGCCAAACTTTGGTCTAGCCCTGGTATGCACAGCTGGGAGGGCCTGGGGGTGGGGGTTCAAGACTGAAAACTTCTAGCATGGAAAAAAGTCAAGTTCCTGGGAGATACCAGGTCCTTGGCAAGACTCCTAGAGATGCAGGATTAGAGAATCCAGAGATTGATGAGGTTCCAAGAGATGGCAGAGAGATGCTGCTGATGCTAATCAGATATTGCTGCTGCTGTGGTGGTTATTAAAAAGTGTTCATAACAGAGATGCATACTGAAGTATTTATGGGTGAAATACATGGTATCTTGAATTTGTATTAAAATGCTCCATCAAAAAAGTGGAAGGGTTAGATGAAGCAAGATTATTAATATTAATAAAAATGGTTGGAGCTGGGCGATGGGTATATGAAAATTTATGACACTATTCTTTCTATTTTGTGTATATTTGAAAATTAAAAATTAAACAGAAATGCTAGGAAAAAAGAAGAAAAAGAAGAATTGCTGCTACTCTTTCTAGCTAGCTGCTTTTCCCTCTCAGCATTCACGTCACTGCTCTGGGATAGTTCTCTATACTTGGGAGCATGATAAGAGTTTGATCATCTCTCTGTTCCTAGTACCTAGCCAAGGGTCTGACAAATGGTACATGCTCAATAAATATGAATTGGATGTAGAGATGGGTAGACGGTGGATGGAAGGATGGATGTCTCAAGAGTGGGTTCCTCTTCAGGCCACTATGATCAATGGTTCCACAAACTGAGACACCTCTGTTTGCAACAGTGAGAGCTGCCCAGGACAGAGGTTGGTTGGTGGAGGGCAGCACCTCACCTGGGCAACCTTGACCCCAGGAATACTTCTACATGGGGCCTTGAAGTCTGTTTTCAGGGCTCTTACTCACCTCTTCTTAGCCCTGCCCATGTCTCTTTTCTCCCCTTCGAGTTGCTGTGCACTCACTTTTTCTCCCTTACCAAAACCTCCCAGGAGAGGACCCAGAGGTATGAGTGGCCAATAACACTTAACCATGCTCCTTTCCTGGAGGTTTCTGCACTTAAGTAAGGGGTCAGGGGCTATTTCAGGAGAATGATCTTAGTGATGGTATTGTGGGCTCTGATGAGTCCTTAGAGAAGTTTGTGAAGTGGAAAGGTATTCTGGGCCCTGAAATTATGTCCCATATACAGCTATCCACATAATGTCATTCTTGAACTAAGAATCAGGATAAATGGACTGACATTAACAACTCTAGGAAAAACAGCATCATCACTCCCATGTTCCCCAAGGATCATGGGTGGGGAGGGGTACAGATAAAAAGACCAAGTTTCATCCCTCAACACTTCAACCCACTTTCTGCTCTCTTCTCTTCTGCCCACGAGTGGCTGTAGCTGGAATCATTCCCTCCCTTACAACCCCTGGGTTTAATGGGTGATCCACAGCTGGGCCAGCAAAGCACCTTCTTCTTTTTTTTTTTTAATTTTATTTTGATTTGGGTGAAGATTTACAGAGCAAATTCACTTTTCATACAGCAGTTCATATATATTTTGTCTCATGTCATTGACCAAAATTTACAATACAACA
>NW_006921627.1:5732866-5737976 GCF_000298275.1 Orycteropus afer afer
CTATGCAGGATCTCCTACATCCCTTCCAAGTGGATGACAGTGGTAGCCGGGCACCATCTAGTTCTTCTGGTCTCATAGTTGTATAGGTGCAAAGCACCTTCTTAGCATAGGAGACCTCGTAGATATAATCTCAAGTCCCCAGGACAACCCCAAGTAAAATGGGAAATCTCAACACTTGTTTCAACTTTTCCAGCCTTGTCATTCAGTGCCCATCTCCAAACCTAGCAAAATTATCTGTCTCTCCCTCCCACTCTCCAGAGATAGTCAGAAAATATATTCATATTAACATTTAAATGGTCAACAAGGCTTCCTAGATGACTGTCCCCAGAAGTGGTATGACAATTCTCAGATTGTAGGGGTCTTCAAGGCTCTTAAAAATCTTACCTAGTGTTGTTGGTAGAATTCAATTTTTTGCAATTATAGGTCTGAGGCTCTCAGTTCCTAGAGGCCACCGGCTGTATCTTGCCACATAGCCTTCTCCAGAACATGGTACTTTGCTCCTTCAAGGCCAACCAGAAAGCATCTCTCTGATGTTTCATCTTCTTTTAAAGAGATTACCTGATTAGATCAGGCTCACCCAGGATAATCTCCCTTTTGATTAACTCCAAGTCAACTAATTGGTAACTTAAACATAGGAGTGATATTCCATCATATTCACTAGTTCCACAGACACTAAAGGGGAGAGGATTATACTGGATGTGGACACTAGGGGGCAGAAATCTTGAGGGGAACATCTTAGAATTCTGCCTACTACACCAGGTGATTAAATCAAACCAAACCCATTGCCACCAAGTTGATTCCAACTTATAGCAACCCTATCAGATCCAACTCATAGTGAGCCCTCCTTGGGTTTTCAAGGCGGTATCTTTACGGAAATAGATTGCCCAACCTTCCTTCCGAAGTATAGGACAGAGTAGAACTATTCTATAGGGTTTTCAAGGCTATAAATATTTCCAGAAGCAGACTGCCACATTTTTCTCTCCCAGAGCAGCTGGTGTGTTTGATCTGCCAACCTTTCAGTTAGCAGCAGAGTGCTTAACTCCTGCGCCACCAGGGCTCATCTACCAGGTGGACAAAGTGGTCTTTGCCTCATGTATCCTTATGTACCCGTGGCCTCATGTACCGTGTTCTCCAGAGATGCACAGATGTCTGCTGCAGAGGTGTTCTGTTTCTGCTTTTGCAGAAATCATTCTAGAAGGGAGAGAACATTGTAGCTCAGCTTGTTTTCCCTGTAGAATTTGGCAGGTTCCTTACAACCTAGTATGGATATTTGGCCTTAATTTAGGCAGAAAAGTGCTCCAAGGAGAAAGTATAGATAGTAGGTGGGACTGATCACTTAACTGCCTCTTTGTCCCTCCCAATTTTTGTCTTCTTTTTAAACCTCTGCAAGCACCATGAAAATCTGACACCAGAAGTGGACCTCACATCACCTCTTTTACACCTGACCTCTTCATACTTCTAGAGAAACCCCAGGCCCAAGGGCATTCTTTTCAGGTTATGAGATGCTATTGGCAACACAGAGAGGGTGTACAATCCTATCATCTGAGATATTTCCAAAATGGTAAAGGGGTCCATCCCCCGGCATGGTTTCTTCTTGCTTGGAGGCAGAAACCTGGCTAATACACCCCGAAAAGTTTCCTTTTACTGGCCAAATGGCCATGCTTCAGGCAAGCAGAGGAAAAAAATAGATTTGAATTTTTTTTTCATTGCCTTCCCCTTCACCCAAATTGGTGTAGTGCCTAAGGCATCTGACTGCTAACTAGAAGGCTGGAGGTTCAAACCTACCAGCCACTCCTCAGAAGGAAGATTGGGCATAGTGATACCGCCTCGGAAACTCAAAGAGGGGTTGCTATAAGTCAGATCCAACTCAATGGCAGCAAGTTTGGTGTTTTTTTTTTTGTTTTTTTATCTAGTTGGTGGTTTTTCTCCCTTCCCTTCCCACCCCTGGTAATCATCAAAGAGTCTCTCTTTCTGTGTGAAACCATGTTCTTGACTTTTTACAATAGTAGTCTCACACTAGTTCTCCTTTTGTGATTGACTAATTTCACTCAGCATAATGTCCTCTAGGTTTATCCATTTATGTGATGTTTGGCAGACTCATCAATGTTCTTTAACATTGCATAGTATTCCGTTGTGTGTATGTACCACAGCTTGTTTAACCATCCATCGGTTGATAGGCATTTAGGTTGTTTCCTTCATTTTGCTATTGTGAATAATGCTGCAATGAACATGGGTGTGCATATATATGTTCATATCACAGCTCTTATTTCTCTAGTAGTGGGATTGCTGGATCATATGGTATTTCTATTTCTAGATTTTAAAGAAGTGCCATACTGTTTCCACAGTGGTTGTGCCATTTTACAGTCCCACCAACAGTGTATGAGGGTTCCAGACATGCCACACCCTTGCCTTTCTTCTTTTGAACTTTGCTATTAGTGCTGCGATGAGATGATATCTCATTGTTGTAGATTGTGAATTCTTGAACCAGTCTTTTCAAGCCCTCCACTAGACAATAAGCCCCCTAAGGGCAGAGGCTTTTGTCTTCCTTGTTTACTGCTTTTAATGTTTGGACAGTGTCAGCACATAGTGGGTCTTCACTGAATATTTATTGAATAAATGAAAGAATCAATTCCAAATGCATCTTTATGGCTCTCATAAACCTTCCTTAATCTGACTAATAGTTTTTCTGATCACCTTGTTGATGCTCTCACCCCCTCTTGCCTCCTTTGTAAGTTCCTCTAGTCCCTCTCCTGTATTTCCCACCTCCACCTTTCTGTTGATCCCTTTCCAACTGCCTATAGGTTTTCCCAGACTTCCCCAGGCTCTGCTGGACTCCTCACCTCTGGAACACTAACCTAAGCGCCTTCTTTCTCTGTCCCACAGAACCTATGAAGACGGGTCTACACCCTCTGCCTCATGCCGAGCTACTGATCCAACCTCATACGCCCTGACTCCTGGAAGTCTGGCTTCTGCTGCCATCACTCTTTTTAAATGGCTCTCAGGAAAGTCACCAATGATCTTCTAATCATTTAATCCCATGGCCCATCCTCAGCCTCCTCCTCCCTCCTTTCTGCAGCTCTTGACATTTTTACCACCTTTAAACTTTCTCCTTAGCTCTCATGACCCAATCTATCTTGGTTTCTCTGTCATACAGCTTCTTAACTGACAGCTCCTTCTTCAGCTCCTTAATCCTATATTATGGCCACAAAATGCCTAAACATGCTAGTTACAAGTTTTCTATATTCCATCTTTTATTCTCCACACACATTTAAATTTTCCCCCATCTACTTATTTTATTTTATTATTTTTTAATTTCATTATGGTTTTATTTGTTTGAACACTTTATTGTGGTTTGGGTGGGAAATTTTCAGAGCAAATTAGTTTTCCATTCAACAATTTGTATTCATTTTGTTTCAGGACATTGGTTGCAATCCCCTCAATGTAACGGCACTCTTTCCACTTCATCCCTGGGTTCCCTATTTGCATTCATCCTTTTCCTGCCTCTTCCTGACTTCTGAACTTCGTTTTTGGGGCAAATGCTGCTCTTTTGCCCTTGAATGGCTGATTGCTGTGAGGAGTACGTTCCCCATAGTCCTGTCTATTGTTTGGCTGAAAGGTGACCCTGGGGGTGGGTTCAGCTCCAGCTTTGAAGGGTTTCGAAAGGCCATAGTCTCTGGCGTTCCATCAGTCTCTATCAGACCAATAAGTCTAGTCTTTTTTATGATTTTGAATTTTGTTCTACATTTTTCTCCTATTTTTTTCTATTGTGATGCCAATCACAGCATTTGGTGGTGGTAGCCAGGCACCATCTAGTTTTTCTCGTTTCAGGCTAGTGGGGGCTATGGTTTATGTGGTCCATAGTTCTTTGGACTAATTGTTTCCTTGAGATTTTTATTTTCTTCACTTTTCTTTGCCTCAGAGAGTGAGAGACAAACCGTTACATGTTACATCTCCCTCATGTACTTCTACACATCTTACATGGCTTCTGTATTGGAAGTCATTAGAGCAGCCCCTCAAAGCTGATAATTAACTAATTAAGAGGAGAACTAATCTCAGGTAGAGCATTTGTGGTGACTCTAAAGATGTCCCCCAAGCTAATGTCTTCTCACTTCTTGTGTGCCTTCCCTCAGAGAACCTTATCCACTATCAAATGTCACTCTACTTGAATGGCTTGATGAGCACGCTGTAGGGGAAACATCCAGTCCCAGGTCTGTTTCTTCTCTGCTGCTTGACCTTGGACACATTTCTTAACATCTCTGACTCTCAGTTTACTAATATGTTAAAGACGCTAATCTCACCTACTCTGCAATTTGTTGTAAGGATTAAATTTATTTCATATAGCACCAGCTGATAGTAGATACTCAATAAGTGGTAGCTCTTTGATGATGATGATGACTGTGATTATGTGAATAACCCTTAAATCTCCATTCTTAGCCTTGACTCCTAGACCTGCATTTTCAATAGCCTTATGATCCCTCTGTCTGCCTCTACAAAGCATCTTCCCCATCTTGGCCAAACAGCTCTCTGGGTGACTTCCTTAATTGCCTAATAATACCTTGGTTCTTCTGTCACCCAGTCTGGGAGCCTTGCATTTTTCCTTGGTTATTCCCTTGCCCATGTCCACTTGCATCCACATGTCCTATAGAAACTCCCATCCTCAAATACATTTTTCAATCATCCTGGCCTTTCTACCAGATTGTCACCATGAAGGTTCTCTTTATCACTCTACCTGGACCACTCTGTTAGCCTCTTAACTGTCTTTCTGCTTCCTACTCACCCCTACCATACTCCTAACACTATATCACTCTGATCAAAGCTCTGAAAGTACAGATGTAAACACATCCTTCCCTTGCTTGAGGACATTGCTCAAAATAAGTATAAACTCTTCCTCTTGGCATTCCAACCCTGAACAATTTGGCCCCAGCCTACACCCTAGCCTCTACTACTACAAAAAGTCTGCATTATAAATCAGCTCAACTAGGCTTTCCTGCCCTGAGTATCTGCTCAGACTATTCACTCTGCTTGCTGTGTTCTCTGCATCCTCAACTCCCACTCTGACCCCCTTTCCTCCATATAAATGTTCTCCCCATTCTTCTTTTTTTTTTTTTTT